>NC_142109.1:2713750-2897500 GCF_056152115.1 Neolamprologus brichardi | reverse complement strand
CTAAACTTTTGCACTTTTTCTTTTACTGAAATAGCTTTTTTTTAAATTTTGCTGACCAGTTGTTGAAGATTGAAAGGGAAAGATACATCAAAGTTGTAAATTATAAATAGCTATGGGTTGTTGATCAATGTGCAAAATGATTTTAGATTGACTCTAACAACCAAGTGTGTGTACATTTAGCTATTGTGAACTTGCTTCACATTCTGACTTGTCAAATTAAGGTTTCTCAGTAAGACATCTTACTCTGTCTTTTTTTCCTTCCTTTTTTAACCTACCTAAAAAGCCTCTGTGGGCCCTGCAGCCAAGCAGGAAAGCAGGAGCTGAGGCCACAAAACGTCCATCATGTCGACAAATTGACTCAGTCAGCTTCATCCAGGAGCATTAGCCCCTCGGCCCTTTGAAATTTTACCCCGTTGATGGTTCACTGGAGTGCTTTATGGAGAAGCAGAGAGAAAAAGAAAAAAGTGGAGGAGAGGAGGAGGCCTCATCATGTCTGCTAATGACAGGACGAGAGAGGAGCAGCAGTGTCTGTGTGTGTGCGTGTGTGTGCAAACATGTGATGTGACCCGATGTCCATCTAAAAGAAAAAGAAAAAAAAAAGAAAAATCGATTTTAAGTTTTTGACCTGAGAAAGAGAGTTTGTTTCTTAGTTTAGATTTTGCTAAAACTTGCATAGCAGCTGATGGGAACTGGATAATGTGTGTGTGTGTGTGTGTGTGTGTGTGTGTGTGTGTGTGTGTGTGTGTGTGTGTGTGTGTGAATTCATCAGCAAGTCACACACTTGACTGACACAAAAACATGCTACTTTAGCTGCAGGAGGCCCGCAAGTGGAGGCTATGCAGGAGTGAAACCGAGGCTATTCATCAGACACTTCAGACCTGAGAGAAGAAACGCGAGAGAGTGAAGGGAAGAGGTAGGAAGAAGAGAAAAGAAAAACACACCTGGATGTTTACAAAAAGTTTATGAGGAGACGCCGTGTCTCTGTGTGTAATGATCTATGCTTTAAGTGTGTTGTGATGGACACTTACTACGCAAGTCGGAAGTAAAAATTTTGAAGTGAGACTTGAACGTTTTCATTGCATGATTTTTTTTAACCTAATACTTTTTATTATAATTTACAAGCAGATGTTACACTTTTTAATGACAGCTAAAGTAACTTGAGACTTCTTAGACACGTCAGTGTATGATATATGAAACAGTGATATAGATTAAACTACACAACAGTATATAAAGGTGGTAAAAGTTGCTCCAACTAGACCATCTCTATCACTCTATAAGAGACTAACAATTATGTTATCAGTTAATTAAAAAGGATATGAATTAATCATTCTAATTATTTATCTAAACAAATTTAAAGAGTGAAAAATAAATTCAAACACTTATCAATTAAGTTATTCTATATTGATAATATTGTAACAAAAACTTAAAAATATTCTGTATATTTTTGCAGGACTAATTGTACTGCTAAATAGTCCAGTACAAATTCCATAAAAGTGAGATGGACAAATTATTTATTTACTTTAAGAAAACTGCCAAAAAGATACTTAATGCTCTATGACGTAAGACAACTAAAGTGGAAAAATAAAGGCAATAAAGGATTTTATTTGCTACCATTAATTAAAATCCTAACTGTTGTAATTTGACAGATTTTACAATTTAGTTTGTACTTATTTACTCTTGACAAATGACTGGAGGTTCCCTTAATAATCCAAAAAAGCTACAGACTCAAAAAAGGGGTAAAAAAAAAAAAAAGAAAGAAAGAAGGAAACATGCTTTGGCCAAACCATTCCAGTGTTGTTTGTTGGTATAGTTTTTACTGCTGTGAAATCACAGGTCCAAACTGACGTTTTAGCCCAAGTTTAACTTAAACTACAACAACGAGACGCCACTAACTCTGCATATTTCTCTGCAGAGCAACACTGACCCCTTGTGGCAGATTGCAGATCCTACATCAACGCACTATCAGACTTCAATCAATGAAGTTGGTTTGATAAGAAAGTCTGATTATCTGAAGCACTTACTCTTATCACGAACTGTTTATGAAAAACATACATGAGTTTATATAGGTTGGATGTAACTACGGAAGAAGAATAGTTATAATATTCTCAATAATGTCATTCACGACAGCTAAAAATGTGCATATAAGGCAAACAGTATTGACATATAGGTCCCTAAAGATAAGCTAAGTTCATTCTGGTGGTCTAAATTAATGCAGCAAGACTGCACAGCGCCCAGTTGTCGGCAACTATGAGTATGAATTATGTCACATCATTTATTTATTTATAGATTACTTTTAAAATGGGACAAATCCCGATGGTACGAATTTGTCCATTGAGGTGGGCTTATTTAGACTACAAAGACTATAGCCTTATTATCACTCGTCACAGGTTTATTATATTCTTTCTTATGGTATAATTGTAGTTTTTTCTACAAGATATTTCTCCGCTCTCATTGGCTACTTGACAGGCTGCGTCAGTTTTCTGCCCCTTCCTATTGGTAGCTGGACTGATGCCTATTTCTTGCGTCCTGGTCCAGTTTGAGTGAAGGTGAACCTGTGAACCCGGTTTGTCTCTAGAAACACCCATTCCTCATTTGCTCCTCTTGCACAACACCGGGATCATCGTCTACTTCATCCCGAGCCATGTCCCTGTTTAGCGACGTCCCACAGGCTCCACCGGTAGCCGTGTTCAAACTGACCGCTGACTTCAGAGAGGACACCCATCCACAGAAGGTGAATCTGGGCGTCGGAGGTAAGAGATGCTAGATGTCGGCTAATGCTAAAGCTAGGTTGGCTTGCTCTCTCTTGTAGTGGCACTGTAAAGCATAAACACATCGCATCAGCTGTGTTTCCTGTCTTTTTGTAGCTTACATTGTTTGGTACATTCGGGCGATGGCGATGGTATCACGTTCGCACACGTAAGCAGCTTTTGATATATGACCTTCGCTGCAAGTTGCTAGCGGCAAAGCTAGCATTAGCTTCTTCTCATGTTGACAAGTAAATTGCTCGGGTTTTTCATTGTTTTTGCAAATGTTACACTTCTCACTGGAAGAATTGACAATTCCATGAAGTAGGGCTTCATGTCGTACCACAAAACACTTCTCATTTAAAGACTTTAAAACCATGATGTTAAAACGCATAGCGGTTCTGACCTGTTTGACTTGTCCATCTGTCCTTGAACTCATCATTCTCCACTTACACACTGACATCCTGTCAAAGCAGGAACTTACAGGCTGAAGTCTTCTTACGTAGTACCATCAAAGTAGTTTACTGTTTTTTAATATGTAATCTTACGAGTCGTGTTTGTTGCGACGTTGTCAATCATTGTGTGATACATAATTGGTAAGTCCTTGAAACTGTCATTAGTTTGCTTGGCTGGTTAGGAAAGTTTTGTAAGAAAATGTGTTCAGTTTTTAGAATGAATGCTAAAGCCGTGTCTCATTTGGAAGGTTTTGTTCTAGTTTGTGTCCCTTACTTAACGTGCACTGTAGAATATCTCTTTAGTGTTATTTTATCCTCATTCTGACTAATTATAAACTGTAATAAACCAGCAGACAATCTTTAGTCATCTGTAATAGGTTAACAGGTGGACACTTGTATCCCAACAGTTTCAACATTAACCCCAATGTGCCAGATGTGTCATCTCGTATGAGCCTAGTCTATCCTGCTCCTAGCCCAATGCTTCTGGCTAAAGCGAACTAATACTTAGTTACTTCAGGTCAGCCAGAATAAGGCAAAACTCTGATGTAGCTGCTGTTGAATCTATTAACATATTCTGCCTTTAGGATGTAATGTAGAGCTAGCAGTTTGTCACCTTTTCATGTGCACAACCTGCATGTACACTTTATGGCAAGAGTCAAAATGCAAAATATGAGCAAAAGCTAATGGGCAGAATCTGCTTTAACGATCAAAGTGCTCCCTACAGGATTAGTAAAATTCACTTTCTCTGATGATTCATCGTGGACTGAGACAGTAGTTGTACTTTTTCAGGTTGTTGCCAAAACAAAACTGAGCACAGAAAACCAGTTTGGCCTGGAGAAACCATTCCAGTAGTTTTATATTAACTCTATAATGGATCAGTTAATATGTTAAATTATGTTGAAAGCGAGTCCACAAGAGCAACAGGAAGAGTTTTCTGGGTTCCAGATTTCTCCAGGCCTGTTTGCCACTTGATCTGCGTTTTCAGGTAAAGTGATGTCAGATTGGGCTCTATTCAGATTTTGTACTGGCCACACACAGAATTATTTTGCATACCCCAAAGCCACAATAAGCATGCTTGACCTTTTAAGTGTGCTCGCCTTTGGACCCTGAGTGACTGTGTACTGCAGCTGCCAAACCCTGATATGTGATACTGCTCTGCCCACACTCCAGACCAGTATGAGGGAGCACAAGTTCCTAAGGAGTCAGATATGTGCTACACACACGTTTGCCTGTGACCTTCAAAGTTTATATGGCATCATGTGAAGTTAAATGGCAGTTTATTCTTTCATGTGTGCATTTTCTTCTGTTCACTTTACTATTTGCAGACTGCAGTGCTGTGTTATTACCATTTTTATCTTTGAAGTATTATCTATGAATTTGTAATACTCGGTGATATGGCGCTATACACAGTGACACAAGCAGCAGAAACAAAGTGTTTGTATTTAGTTATGTAGTATATCAGGTGTAAATATTTATCAACGTCATACTAAGCATAAAAAGCTTTTTTATGAAGTGCAGGCATGAGTAATAGGAGTAATAGGATTAGCATTTGCTTTGCTTTGTGTCCCTTCCAGCTTACCGTACTGATGACTGCCAGCCCTGGGTGCTGCCGGTGGTGAAAAAGGTGGAGCGGCTCATCGTGGAGGACGAGAGCCTGAACCACGAGTACCTGCCCATCCTCGGTCTGCCAGAGTTCCGCTCCGCTGCCTCAAAGGTCGCCCTGGGAGACGATAGCCCTGCCATCAAGGAGAACAGGGTGGGACATGCACACTGACACATGGAGGTTTTTGATCAGTTGGAGCAAATGTAATAAATGTTGTTTATTTTTGCAGTGAAATAAAAAGGAAATAAAAGCACATTTTACATTGATTAAAAGTTCTTTCAATTTTAATCTGTACCTCAGCTTTCCATTGATTAATGGACATAACTGGATGAGTATCAGCTGATCAGGTTTGCCTGCGTCTTTAATCTCTTTTAAACATCCTTAGAAACCCTAATTTAAAGACTCCAATAGTGGTGGTGTATTAGTTCTGAATACACTGAACCCCTCAGTTTATCGTCTTTCACACCCAAGCACCTTTATTTCCCCTCCTTTTAAGGCAGATTTCTTCTAATTGGCTGCCCCTTGCAAAGTTTGAACAGTAGCTGGGTGGAGCTGTTGTGCTTACGACTAGGGATGGGTATCGTTTAGGTTTTATCCGATACCGGTGCCAAACCAGTACTTTTGAAACGGTGCCGGTGCTTAAACGGTGCTCGAACCGGTGCTTAAAGAATGGAGAACACAAAATTGGTCCAAAAACCTCTCATGTTCAGCTGTTTGTTTGTAAAAAGATAACAATGTTAGCCTTTTCTGCAGCTATAGGGCATATATGGTATCACTCTGGGCTGGAAGCAGTGTTTAAACAATGGAAAAAACACAAACTTTGTCCAAAAACCTCTCATGTTTAACTGTTTTCCACTTTTTCTTTGGTCATTTTAGCCTTTTTGTCCAGGGTGAAGGGAGTATCTGCCATCAAACAAGAAGACAGCCGCATGTAGCTATGATGATGTTTGCTAGTTTACCTTACATGCATTAATGTAATAACGTGGTTAGCCTACTCAACGTAAATTACACACGAACAACATTAAGCTACTCACTCAGAGAAGAACGGCTGCTGCTGCATCATCATCCGTCATCATTTCTGCTACACTGGCAGGGCTAGGGGCCAGGACTCTCCTCTTCGGGTTTTTGGGGGATGTTGCTAACTCTTGGTCCGATAACAGGCACCACACCCGCAGTAGATGTGCACGGTGTGAGGTCTCGCAGCAAGCTATCAAATACGGCGCATTTCTCGGCTTTTTAAAAAAAAAAACGCTATGCATCGCCAGGTGTTTCATCAGATTTGAGGTGTTACCTCCTTTGACAGTATCACAGTATCAGCTTAAAGCACTTGTTGCAGGCTGCTGAGTTTGCATCTTTTGCTGTGAAGTACAGCCAGACTTTTGACCGCTTTGCCTTGGGCATTTTTAATCTGTAGCTCTGCTCTAAAAGAACGTACGTACCTGGACCCGCCTACTATCCTCGGAAATGTAAAATGATTGGCTAGAATCTAAAGTGTATCACAGCTCAGGAAAAAAAAGCACCGAAATAAAGCACCGAAATGTGCGCTGCTTTTTGGTCTGGTTACTACCGTTTATGTCAGAATACCGGTACCCATCCCTACTTACGACCATAGCTGTGTGAAGGAGATGGCCTCTCATCTACATGAGGTCAAGGAAGAGTTGAACAAGCAATCTGAACCCTGAGATCTCACAGGGAATTCTTGTCCCTGCAACCTCATTATTTAAAACTTGATTTATATTAAATATGAGCATTTACCACTGCAACAGTTCAGGTAGAATAGGGAAAAAGTGAAAAACAAGACAATAAGGGCAGGAAAACCTGTGAAGGCAAGGTCTGAAAGACCAACAAGTCTTGGTGTATTCAATTAGTGCATATTATCAGCAGTGTTCAGAAGCAGGCATGACCTGCAGCCTTATCACAAAATTCTCTGGCCGAACTGTGAAAAGCAACATGTATTTAATAGCATACGTATATTTCTCTGATTGCATTGCCCGCTTCCTTTCGCAGGTTGGAGGAGTCCAGGCTCTGGGTGGGACGGGTGCGCTGAGGATTGGGGCAGAGTTCCTGCGGCGGTGGTACAACGGCGTCAACAACGCAGCCACGCCCGTCTACGTCTCAGCACCCACCTGGGGTTAGTGAAAAGTTTTAGGATGCAGGAAATTGTAGTTGAGAAAGTTTGACTGTTTTTCGATAATGAAGTGAACGATCAGTGGGTATCAGAGCGGATTTAAGTGGTAAACACCTGCTGAACGTTTCCTCTTCCAGAGAACCACAACGGTGTATTTGCTGATGCTGGCTTCAAAGATATCCGCCCCTACCACTACTGGGATGCTGCCAAGAGGGGCCTGGACCTCACTGGGTTCCTGGATGATTTGGAGGTGAGGATGTAATGATGACTCCTGTTTAGTTACAAGAACCCAACAGACAGTGACATGAAAACAAGAAGACTCTTTGGGAGCATTTTTTTTTTCATTTATTTTAAATATTTTTACTCATTATTTGTCTTCTCTGAGCAGAAAGCTCCAGAGTACTCCATCTTTGTCCTCCATGCCTGCGCACACAACCCCACTGGCACCGACCCGACCCAGGAGGAATGGAAGCAGATTGCAGAAGTGATGAAGGTACAAAGACATTATTTTACCATCATCTGATGGCCTTGTTGGTGTCTAACTCACCATGAATATCTTCTTCTTTTTTAAAATTGCTTTAATGTGTAATTAAAAAAGAAATGAACTGAATTTTAATGTATGTATTTTGCCTTTTCCTTCTTCAGAGGAGGAAGCTGTATGTGTTCTTTGACTCCGCCTACCAGGGCTTCGCCTCAGGCTCTCTGGAAAAAGACGCCTGGGCCATCCGCTTCTTTGTCTCCGAGGGCTTTGAGCTTTTTGTAGCTCAGTCCTTCTCCAAAAACTTTGGCCTGTACAGTGAGTACTCACGGTCCACCTACATTCATGTGTTTTAGCCAAAAATAAGTTCATACTGTTCATACCTCTACTTACCCTCGATTAGTTTTATGTGAAGCCATATTTTATCTGTCTCTACTTACAGATGAGAGAGTGGGGAACCTGACAGTGGTTTCCAAGGACAACGAGAACCTAACCCGCGTTCTGTCCCAGATGGAGAAGATTGTCAGGACGACCTGGTCCAACCCACCTTCTCAGGGAGCACGCATTGTCAGCAAGACCCTCAACAGCCCTGAGCTGTTTGAAGAATGGTACGCTCCATCAGCCTGCGCTTTAATATTAGCATACTAGCTCCTGCTAACCCTTCGTCTTTTACCTGATTATTCAAATAATATTAGTAACTTACCTTCCTCGTCGGTGCATGCACATGCATGCTTGTTACCAAATGTGCATGCTAGCATGGTTTTGAAATTTTGGAAACACTTGGCCTTTCTCTCATGTGCTATTACTTTTAGAGGTTTATAGTCTTTGGCTACGTTCACACTGCAGGTCTTAATGCTCAATTCCGATTTTTTGATCAAATCCGATTTTTTTGTCTGCTTGTTCACACTACAAATAAAATGCGACAGCACACGCGCTCTAGTGTGAACACTCAAAGCGGCCCGCATGCGCAAAAGAAGACGTCACACACAACGCGCTCTGTTTAGACCCAGAGCAACAGTATTGTTTGACTGATGGCCCTTAATATAAATACTTCGGACTTTATGTTTCCCAATTTTCGCTTTAAGTTATTTTGTTATTTACATAAAAATGTAAATAACCTAATAATGATCCTTATTGCTGTTTTAGAGGAGCGGTTCAAAGGATAGTTGCAGATTTCTGTCAGAATCTGCAGATTATACAGTACAAATAAAATGTTCACGTTTCTCCAACATTGTCTTCCCAGCAGTTTCACCAGATGGCCAGGAAGCGTTCGCGATGTCTTCTCGGGCGCTGATAGTTGGCGTCTGTCTTGTGTCAGTGACGTAAAAGACGGATTTAATGTGACTTGACCGTTCAAACAGCAGTCGCTTTCTGAAACATCGGATATGTATCGGATTCAGTACCACATACGAAAGTGACCCAAATCGGATTTGGAAATATCGGATTTGTGCCGTTCACACTGTCAGATCAAGATTGGATATGGGTCGCATAGGGTCAAAAAATCGGATTTGATGCGCTTTCGCCTGCAGTGTGAACGTAGCCTTTGTCAGCTTACTTTTACTCTCGTTTCCTGTCTTATGTCCTTTTTTAAATATCCCCACTTGTCTCCATTCGCCGCCCCACTTTAGGAAGGGTAATGTGAAGACCATGGCAGACCGAGTTCTGTTGATGAGGGATCAGCTGAAGGCCAAGCTGCAAGCTCTGGGCACCCCGGGGACCTGGGACCACATCACTCAGCAGATTGGCATGTTCAGCTTCACCGGCCTAACTCGTGAGTGAAAACACACATACACGCACTAATGTAGAAGCACATCCTGCTTTTAACATACTGGTGTTATCAGAGATAAGCGTCACAGTGGTGGAGGGACCTGCAAGATACCCAACACATCCTTAAAGGAGACGTATTAAACTTGATATTTCTGTTCTTGGACTCTGCTCTTCACTGTTAAAATATCTTTATATGTCTTATACTTGGCTTCTGTGCAGCCCCTCAGTTCATATTCTGTTTGAAACAAGCGGTCTTGCCTCACTTTATCTTCACATCATTTATGAAGTTCACTCACTCTGTTGCAATTTGTGCTACAGCCAAACAGGTGGAGTACATGATCAAAGAGAGGCACGTGTACCTGATGGCCAGCGGTCGCATCAACATGTGCGGCCTGACCAGCAAGAATATCGACTACGTCGCTCAGTCCATCCACGAGGCCGTCACCAAAGTCCAGTAAAGGCCATTTGCGCCCGTCCACTTCCTGCCTCCTGTACGCCACAGGACGTTTCATCGTGTCTGTGCCCCTCTCTTTGCTTATCCTCTCCTCCTATTGGTCAAACTGCGTCCTCACAATTTGCAGTTGAACCAACGGGAGGAAGGATGTGTTTTTGTTCTCACATGACGGCGTCATTTTATGGGAGGTACAGTGGTTTTTGGAAGAGCCAGGTATGATCGAACACGCAGACGTGACAACCCCATCATTTGTTTGAATTGTTGCTTCTGTGCAGTCCAAATCATTCCACTCAAACTGGACACCAGAATGTGGACTGGGAAGATTTGCGATGAAATTATGCTTCCTACACAACAGTAGTACTGAACAAACTGCAGCACAGGAAAAGTCGTGTAAATAGATGTAATTACTGTTAGAGTCCTGCCATTTCATTCATAAGCACTGACACCACAACAAATCACTTTCCTGTTTTTAGCCATTAGAATATAAAAGCTGGTACTGTAATCTTGATTTTATTTTGTTGTGTTAAAGTTTAACGGTCATCATCATCATCTCAAAGGTAAAGCACATGCCTGATGCTGTGTTGCCTTGTTTTAGACATACGGCAGAAGATAATTTTTTTAGCCACTAAGTCAACAAAATCGCCTTCTGTGCCATCATTGAACAAAAATCACCTTTTTCCTCTCTCTGTTACTTTGTTTCCACCCTGCAGTGCCCTTATGTTGTTACACAAAGCCGCTGTAAGAAGCCACTGATCAGACCGCAGAACCTGTTCTATGCTGCAGTCACATGTTAAGTGGTGTTTGTAATGGCGTTCACACTAAATTAAATTATGAACTCTGTGTATGTGTTTTGTTTTTTTCCACATCTATCTTCTTGTGAGACAGTGCATTTAAAATATCTTCATATTTAAAGGCAAAAACCAACAATCTGGAACATCCAGATATGATATAATCAGCAGTTTAACACCGTACATTGTGTAGAAAGTGTGGAGATGTTGACGGTAGTGATGTGCAATACCACTGATTTCCTTTCCGATCTGATACTAGAGGTGGGAATCACCATACATCCCACGATACGATATTATCACAATACTTAATGCACGATACGATATTATTGCAATGTTTAAAAAATATTTTGCGATATTCAGATTCTGTACATAAAGGTAAACTTTATCAATATTCATTTTATCTAATATCAAAGTCTCACACTCAGTCTTTCTCTCATTTCAGTTTTATTGTTGACAAACTGAACGGTTTGTATTACAGTCTAGTCCAACTTAACTGAACGCAACCATCTGGTACAATTATAGCTATTCTGAACTATGCAGTTTATGAAAACTATGCAGCCCCTTCAGCAACTGAAGAATTTGAAAGTAAATTAAAACAAAATATAATTTTACATTAAATAAAAAAGTTTTAAACTTAATTAAAATAAAACATGTCTTAAATTAAAATAAGTAAACTGTCATGTTTATTGCTGCCAAAAAAAGTTAAACACATTTGGACAGTGAAGGAATGTCAGGATTCTTGCTCAGAAAAAGGATCAACATGCTCTGAAGTCAGAGCACAAAAACCTTTTTGTAACAAAATATTGATTTCTGCTGTCCCTGTATTGATACATTATTGTCAAACAAAATATCACGATACTACACAGTATCGATTTTTTCCCCCACCCCTATCTGATACCAAGTAAAATTTAGGGTGGTATCAACGATATTGATCCGATACCGATACAAAAACTTAATGTTTCATTGTGTTTCATAATACAATATATAATTACATTATGTAATTGTAACTGTAATAATAATATAGCTTCATAATAATTACAGGACAGAGTACTTGTTCTTATTACTTAATGATGCAGAATAATCATAGAAACAAAAAAAAGTTGTGCACTATTTGACACGTTGCCTGCCTGCTCGCCCCAGCAGCACCTGTCCCTCTCCTCTTCAGTTCGCCTCAACGTACGCTCGTCATATTCTGTGATATGATTTACTCTGAGGTGTTTGAGGAGGTTAGTGGTGTTGCCACAATGCCTCACCGTCTTGCCACATGTATCACAAACCGCGTAGAAAATACGTCCACACAGGACATATGGGGTGGCTGTAGCTCAGGTGGTAGAGCAGGTCATCTACTGATCGGAAGGTTGGTGGTTCGATTCTGCATGCCAAATATCCTTGGGCAAGATACTAACCCCAAATTGCTCTCCGATGCGTCCATCGGAGTATGAATGTGTGTGAGTGTCAGTTAGAAAGCACCTAGGAAAAATGTGCTTGTGCGAATGGGTGTAAATGGGTGAATGCACAAGTTGTATAAAGCGCTTTGAGTGCTCAGAAGAGTAGAAAAGCGCTATATAAGAACCACTCCATTTACCATTTACTCCGTTCACGCTCAGCCATTGTTTTGAGTGTGCACGCCATGGGCTGCGCCACATTTATACAGCCGTATTTCGCATATGACTGAAAGGCGTACGAGAAAGTCGTTCCTTCCAATTTAGACGATCCGAATCGTTTCTTTCCAATGTGTTCCTGTTAATGAAAAACTACAAATTTATCCCAAAGTACTAAAATATCGATATTTTAATATGAGAATTGATTCTAGAACATAAATTACTGGTATCGGAAGAATTGATATTTCAATATCGATCCACACAGTGTGTGAAGTGAAGTCATCAGCTGTCACAAGCAATAGCTGTGCTGAACAGAGCAGGTGACTAAAGTGACTTTAAACAGACTATTTCACAAACTGCTGATTTACACAGATATCTCTATTGTTCATAAAAGAGAACTGTCCAGTGAGTGACTGCTTTAAGTTGATCTAAACTGGAGTCATAGAGAAAGAGGAACTCCAAACTCACTGTATGCCAAAACTTGAAGCAGCAGACGATCCTACCAGGTTTCATTTCTGTCCTCAAACAACAGGAACTGAGGCTAAAATTGGACAACAGAAGACTAGAAAAAATGTCCCTGATTTGATGAGTCCTGATTTGACATCTCCAACATTCACATTACAGGGTCAGACGTTAGTGCAAACAGCATGAAAGCGTGGATCCATCCTGTCTTGTAACAACGGTTTATTGAATTTAGGCTGGTGGTGTTGGTGGTGCTGTAGTGGGGTGAGGGATATTTTCATGGCACACTTTCGCCCTTTAATACCAACGACACTTGTCAATAAGATGATGTTGGTTGGTTTGGTCTTGTAGGAAATGTTTAAAGCAAGAAAAATAAACCATAATATATCATCACCAGATTTGTCTTTAATATAAAATAAAGACATCAGACTGTTAAAATTCAGTATTTTGTGGAACTCTGTATTTTTGTATATTCTGATACAAAAACATCACATAGTTGCTTTTCTATTTTACAAGTATTAAACTTTCATATTTCCAAGGAAATGCTGTCTGTATGTCTGCAGCTCGGCTCCTTCTGTTAGAAAATACAGTGAAAACAGCTGAAAACAAATTTGCACTGATCAGCTGACATTACCTTGTCTCATAGCAGAAATAGTGAATACACAGAACTGATCTCAGACATGTTATGAGCGCATCCTGATCTCCGAAGCTCAAACAGATGTACAGCAGGAAGCATGAACCGACCTAACAAATCAACATCCTGCAGCAGAATCTGTTATTGTTTGGATTTGACCTCAAAGGATGCTGCTGATTGGCTGAGGCTGGTGCCCCAATGCAGCAAAATGACTCAGCAGGTTTCATGTATTGTACTCAGGAGGGATGTTTCTCTCTGCCTGGCCTCCTGTTACATTATCCAATGAGCAGAGTTGAAAAGCACCCCTCCCACTAGTTCCTAAATATGTGTTTGTACTGCTGGGCGAGGCTGTTTGATGCTAATGCTTCTCACTAATTTGTTGACTGTCTTTCAAAATTCACTTTAAACAAATCAAGGTCTTTAATCCTCCCCTCCAACCAATTATGCAAGTAGAGTTTTTAAGTGCAGATGACGCAGCACGATAACATTTTACAAAGTAATGCAGCAAAGTGGCTTCAGTCAGGAAACAAAACTGTATCGGCGAGTCAAATTTTAGGCCTTTAAGTGCATTTTCCTTCTTTTCACATTTCTTCCTCCTCCTCCTGCTCCTCCTCCTCCTGCTCCTCCTGCTCCAGGTCTGTGCTGCAGTGGCACAAATCTGATCCTGAACCTCAGTGACAGTGCCACACCCTTCCCTCCCATTCCTGCTGCACCATGCAGACAAACAGAAAGCGCAGATTCAGAGGCAGCTCTTCACAGATCACCAAAAACCTGAATGATTTGGGCCTTCAGACATTACTACTGAATCATTTTCCTATACAATAAGAGTGGCAGGATATTATACTTCACAAAAGTGATCAAAAAAGCGACATGTCTCAACAATCAAAACCGAGAAGGAGCATGATTTCAAGCGATGATGTCATCCACAAACTGTTTGGCACTGGGAGCTTTCAGCACTGCTGTCATATAAACTGTAGGTGGATACACGAAGGAAAAAGAAAAACAAACAGAGCCTTTTAAAGACCGCACCACCACCTCCGCTAACAATGTTTAAGGAGAGTTATATAATCATTACATCCTCTTTGGCTCTGTGGCTCAGCAGCCACAGTTTCTCACACACTCAGCACTGCCTGCAGCACATGTAGCAAACATCAGAGCAGAACAATATTTCAATGCTGGATTATTTCCAAAAAACACTTTCCTGATCTTCTCAGCCATGAGTTTAAAACATGACATCCATGAAACCCGCATAACCCCCAACAATGGGACTTCTCTAACAAATAGATGACATCATGGTGGCCATTTTTTGGCCATAGTGTCTACCAACTCTTTGAGTCTAAATGCTCACTAGCCCTTTGCTAACACCTCTGCGTGGGATGTTTTATTGTTACCACAACAAAACACTGATTTTAGCCACTTAAAGCAAATTGCGCCAGACTCCAGGATTTAGGCAAAGCTAAGCTAATCGCTCTCAGCAAGACAGGGAATGACTTTGTGTTCGACATTCAACAGGAGATTTGTCTTTACAGACACTTAAATGATTCTCAGACTCAGTGATGAATAAAATGAACAGGAGGTTTAGAGCTCCAATCGTAATACCCACATGCAGTTGAAAAATATATTATCATAACCATATATTTGTCTTCATCTACTGAATCGATTCACCGCATGGGTAGAAACACGTGGGCACATCGAAAGGTTTACATTATATTCGTACATGGCATTCATCCCTATGGATGTGAATTCACTGCTGTAATAGCCTACACCACACGAGCATCAGCAATGCTGGGCACTGATGTTTTCTTTCTTTCTTTCTTTCTTTCTTTCTTTCTTTCTTTCTTTCTTTCTTTCTTTGATGTTTGATCTTTCTTTGATGTTTCTTTCTTTGATGAAAACTGATGTTTTTCTTTCTTTCTTTCTTTCTTTCTTTGATGTTTGATCTTTCTTTGATGTTTCTTTCTTTGATGAAAACTGATGTTTTTCTTTCTTTCTTTCTTTCTTTCTTTCTTTCTTTCTTTGATGTTTGATCTTTCTTTGATGTTTCTTTCTTTGATGAAAACTGATGTTTTTCTTTCTTTCTTTCTTTCTTTCTTTCTTTCTTTCTTTCTTTCTTTCTTTCTTTCGTTCTTTCTTTCTTTCTTTCTTTCTTTCGTTCTTTCTGTTGGCACTTCTGGGCCTCCATACCATCAGGAATCGCTGTATGCTATTTCACTATTTCTCAGTGTGACCACATTTTGTGAGCAACTGGTGGAAAATGTGTGCATATTTCATATGCAGTATATAAATTGCAAGTGTTAACAAATAGAATGCAAATAGATAGTATTTCTGCACTGTAGGCTGAAACTCTCATTATTATTTAAAGGGTGCTAATCAGGCAGCCTTTAAAAGAACCTTTACTATAATTTCACTTGTGCATTTGGAGCAGTACGTACAAAACAGCAACATCTTTGGTGTCTTCCCTCTGTTTCCCGTGCAACATCAGTGTCTTTAGCTCCATTGAAGAAGTGGAGTAAAAAAAAAACTATTTTTCTATAAATCTTTTACATTCACAGTCTTTTCTTTACACATGTGCATCCACACAAGAACCTGGAGATGAGAAGCCATGGCATAGTGCTGAAGCTTGTGTTCTTTGATACAGTGAATCAAAGAGCGGAGGGTTTGGTGCATGTTGCTAAAGCTGCACCCCCGCTCTTTGTTAGGATGGTGTCTTCCACCCACAGGTTCTGTGCATTCCTGGAAACTGGCCCACTTTACGGTCTCCAACAGTGCGGGCTTTTGGAGTGTGTTTTCAGATAAAACTCTGAGGGCTGTACTTCAGCAGCCACATTTGTCTTTACAAACAGCTTAAAGAACCATCACATGATGGAGTGTATTCAGGGCTGTTTCACACACACTCTGCTAGGTTTTCACCAGCGGCTGCTCTGAAATGTCCTCTGGTGTTTTTTCCCCTTCACGAGATTTTTTCCTCTTCTTGTGGCCTGAGGAAACAAAACACATTAACAGTTAAATGCAGAAGGACCAGTGTACCTGTCATACACCTACTAGAAACTACCATACTGTTGTTAGATTTAAATTTATAGACAGTATTTATTTTGGCTTCTAGCTAAGGTCACATCATATTATTGCCAGTTACTAGTAGAGGTGGGAATCACCATACATCCCACGATACGATATTATCACAATACTTAACGCACGATACGATATTATTGCAATTTTTAAAAATATTTTGCGATATTCAGATTCTGTACATAAAGGTAAACTTTATCAATATTCATTTTATCTAATAACAAAGTCTCACACTCAGTCTTTCTCTGATTTCAGTTTTATTGTTGACAAACTGAACGGTTTGTATTACAGTCCAGTCCAACTGAATGCAACCATCTGGTACAATTATAGCTATTCTGAACTATGCAATTTATGTAAACTATGCAGCCCCTTCAGCAACTGAAGAATTTGAAAGTAAATTAAAACAAAATATAATTTTACATTAAATAAAAAAGTTTTAAACTTAATTAAAATAAAACATGTCTTAAATTAAAATAAGTAAACTGTCATGTTTATTGCTGCCAAAAAAAAAGTTAAACACATTTGGACAGTGAAGGAATGTCAGGATTCTTGCTCAGAAAAAGGATCAACATGCTCTGAAGTCAGAGCACAAAAACCTTTTTTGTAACAAAATATCGATTTCTGCTGTCCCTGTATCGATACATTATTAGCAAATAAAATATCACGATACTACACAGTATCGATTTTTCCCCCACCCCTAGTTACTAGCATTGTAAGGCTTTGGATCTTAATTTAATGTGTAATTTTTACTAGAAATACATTGAAATGTTTCTGTTTATCAATCGCCTGTCTATGTCCAGGCTTTTGTTGTTGTTGTTTAAAATAAAATTCTTTTCTTTTCTTTTGGGTTTTTAAAATTGTTTTTAGTTTCTCGTAAAAAGATAAAAACACATCATTGCGCTTGAGGATGAAGTATCATAAAGTAACAGGTCTCTATGAACCAAAAAGTAATTTTCTCAACAAAAAGAAGGAAACACTTTGATCTAAACAATCAGTGGAAACCAAAAACATCAATTCTTTGCAAACTGGAATAAAAATCAGTCAAATTTGTTTTATACACCAGATGGAGGTTGTAGTTTTCACTCATATTAAGAATACATATGTGGAGCATTACATTTAGTTCTATTTTACAGTATCACTTTAAAAGTCCTTTACAGCCTTCTGTAAGCATGTGTTAAGCTGCATCCACACAGGCCATCTGCTGATGGTGTATTGCTTTGAATGGTGAGTTCCAGGCTCCAGTTACTTATGTAACAATCTAATGTATTTACTGCCCTGTGTCATGTCAATTACCCGCATCCTGTGATCTTATTGGAAATCGCCTCAATCGGTTGCCTTGAAGTTGAGAAAGGTTTATCTCAGGACTGATTCACTTCTCACTGACAGTGATTTTTCACCTGTATTCACTTTAAATATTCACCTCAAGCTGTTGATTGTCTTTGACTTTCTATTGTCTCTAATTTCTGCAACGCTTTTAATCCTGTGTGCACAAAGCTTTATTTCTTTGAGGTTTTCATTTCAGTTTGAAATAAAGAGAAGTAAACGATTTGCATAGAAATGCTCAAATCAACAAAACTCAAATGTCAAATGTTGCTGTTTGTGTATAGTTTTACTTTCATGAAGATTTGGTTTTCAAATTCAGCAGCAGCAGCAGCCTCCTACACATCGATCTGACACAAAGCGCTGGAATCATCGTCCAGAAACAGCACGAGAATACAGAGCAGGCAAGTCCAAAACACTAATGTATGTTTAAGTGTGTGTGTGTGTGTGTGTGTGTGTGTGTGTGTGTGCGCCCGTGTGTGTGTGTTTGCATGTGAATCAAATCCAAGTAGGAAGTGAGTGAAATGAATAGAAAGGGTTGGTGAATAGGTGGCTTGTGTGTGACTGACTTAGTTTGAGCAGCAGTTTCTTGCCCAGTGTGTCCTCTGAACCACTCAGCGACAGGCTGCTGATGAAAGGGGATGTGTCCGTTTCTATGGGAACAGAGGCCATGTCTGAGAGGGAGAGACAGAGAGAGAAAGAGAGAGAGAGATTATGACCTGTCAGTGATAAATAGCTTTGGTCTCTGCTAGAGGACAGACTAAAGTCCTGTGTGACTCTGTGCTAAAAATATCTGTTATATTATGTTTGTGTTTGGAGTTTTCAAGCTTTTTTCAAGGATTGAAGCTGGTGGTAAACCTGCCTTACATGCATTAATGCAGAAAAAGATTTTCCGTGATGATGTGTGCTGTGACGAGTGTGTTCTTTTGGAATATTTTAGTGTTGTATACGTTTCATGTCTGCTGTCACCGTTAAAGACATGGACGTGACTTCCTCTCTGTACCTATATTTTGTGTGGAAGCGTTTATTTTTTAACATAAAAAGTTCGACTAACCAGGCTCACATCTGTCCTCTCTGATGTAGGGGATCTCATCCATCCTCAGAAACACCGAATCACTCGGACTCTTCTGGCCATCAGACTTGCTACCTGCAGCAGACGCATCCACAGAAACATGTACATCAAAAAACACATGATGTAGTTTGTTTTACTGGATTTTTTACTGGATTTACTGGACATTTAAAGGATGTGAAATCTTTTACTGATTAGTGAATAAAACTGTTTTTAGCAGAAATAACATGTTTTTCTTGGTTTTGGGTTTTGAAATGTTTGAATCCCATGTTAGACTCGGAAATCACCTTTAAAAAAACTGGATAACTTTACAGAGTAGATAATTTAATATACCAAATGTTGAACAATAAGTTATACAACATAATTGTTTAGCATAATAATTATGGATGAAAATAAAATAGCAACCACTCACTGAAACTCTTGATTAGATAGTAGGTGACAATGGCTCTAACCTTTCAGTTTCCTGGTATAAAGTCTCTCCAATTTCCTGTTTGCTATATGCTAGTAGAGTTGATAAAGGTCACCAGTTAGAAAGGGAGTGAATCCTACAGACTTTAGGATTCACTAATCCTAAAGCTTTTTGAAGTATTTGAAGTAGTTTCCAGGGAAATACTTCAACCAAACTGAGTATTTCCAGCAATGACAGCAGGTCTGCAGTGGGTTAACTGCAGCTCTGTCCTACATGTGGAACAATGTCCTGATCCTCCAAACATTGACTAGAGTCCACTGGCGGCTCTATCACTACAGGTAGGTACCATCTACTCCTTGGGCAAGATGCTAACACCATGTCTCTGATGCATCCATCGGACTATGAGTGTATGTGAAAGCACTAATGTAGAAAAAGCAGAGAAAAAGCACGTGAATGGGTGAACGAGCCAAGATGTATAAAGTGCTTTGAGTGCTCAGGTAAAGTAGAAAAGCACTATATAAGAACCAGTCCCTTTACCAATTCTAAAGCTTATGTTAACTATGCTAATATTGGTTTTAACATGACTTCTTAATGGCTCAGTCACACTAGAGGAAAAAAATCAGTGGCTGATGTTTGCATTGAATGTTTTCACATTTGGAGCAAATTGAAAGTAGATGCAGTCACAACTTCAGTGCCCAGAAGTTCAGGGTGCAAACTGCTGTGGTCTGAGCTGCACTGACAGCAATCACCCTCAGGCAGTTTGGCAAAGGTAGGCTAATTTATAAATGCAGACAGATTTCCAACAGGCTGCAATCTGTCTAAGTCAGCATGCACCAAGGCATCTGTTTGCAGTAGGACACTCACATCAGCTGGTTGTAATGTGGTTATATTCCTGTAAACCGCTGCAGAGCACCTGTGTCATTTTGCAGTTAAATTGTTATCCTGCAGCAACAGAATTTCTGTTGCTGACCTACCAGCTGGGTGGCCTCTGAACGTAAGTAGTTAGTTTAATGTTCAAGTAGTTTAATATGAATTTCTGTGATTGAAGAATGCAGCACGTCTGTACTTATCTCTCTTATCTCAGTTATACTATCACAGCTTGCATGTAACTGTCAACCCAATCAATCTCAAACTGATAGCAGACTGATGACGTCCCATTGTTGTTTTATTGCTGTCTCGATGCACTAAAATCACTTTGAAGATGGCAGCTGACTGTGAGTGACTGCAGATCTGGTCCCAGCCTTCAAACTGACCATTTCAAAGGCAAAGAAAGTTCATTTTGGTCGAGCTGCAGTCTCCAACCAAGACTGTAGAGACTCGGTGTCAAAGACATACATTAAATAATAAGTCAAAGGAAGCGTTTACTTGAATAATAATGAAATTAAAAATTAGAACTGGAACAGTAAATGTGGCCAGTACATGTTTACCTTAATGTTTTACCTCATCTAACCAGAAATCCTTTAAACTTTGATTTGCCATCTAATGTTTAATTTTAATCCAAAAACCAGAAATTAATTACTTAAGGAAATGAATACTAACACAGCTCTCAGGGCCGACCCTACACTTAAACCTTTTCTCAAGTAGAAAAAACAAAGAAACCCACACATCTCATGTCATTAATATTGTCTCTATCATTTCACTCTGTGGTTTTATCTCTCACTCGTTTTTAAACATGCTGTTTTAGGGAGATCGGGGTATTAATATTACATTAATATTACACCCTTATCGATTTAGGAAAAAACTCATTTGCAGGAGTGGCATGGCTTTCTACCTCTGATGGCTCAAATAATCTCTTCACTGTGACATGAAACCAGCATGACTCCATGTCTCTGGAGTCGAGGATACTTACGGACAATGCGGTTCTTCTCATTCAGCAGGGAGGTGCTGTGCGGCACACTGGACTGCTGTCCCCGGGTTCGGGCTGAACTGGGCCGACTTGGCTCCCTGGGTGGAGGCATAAGGGTGGCAGTAGTGTGGTCTGGGGGCATCAGTGTGGTGGTGGTGGGCTCTGGTGCTGGAGGCCCGGGGGTCGGGGAGTTGCTTTCTGTCAGACGGGTGTCAGCATCAGGGGTCTGAGGGGAGCTGTCCATCCGGGTAGCTGTTACTGCATTCTGGTAGTGACTCCGGGTGATCTGATACATAGAAGCAGAGAATTATGGGTATTATTAAGAGTGAACGTGAACCTATTCTTTTCTAAAAAAAAATTTTTGTAATTAGATTTTATTACACCCTGTTATATCTAATAATTAATAGTGTAAAAATCTCTTATTTTTGTCCATTTTTGACTAAATGTTTTTTCCTTATTCAGTGTGATGTAAGAGCCCATCATATCAGACTTGTCTTTACTTGTCACGGTCAACTTTCTATTTGTCTTTTGCTACAAGTGAGATGAAATCAAGGACAATGTTAATGAGGACGGTAACGTCTGCTGCTTAGTTCGAGAGCTCTCATTAAATATTCATTGTCTCAAGATCATTTGTGTCATCGTTAATGATCCTCGGGCCTTTTGTGTTGCACCATTGTCACAGTATAGCTTCCTTTCAACACTGAATTTCATCACTAGTACCTCGTCCACTCAGACACCGATGCCCTCTAACCACGGCCAGGAAAGGCAATCATTAAGTTACTGTTTTAAAAAAACTGAAGCTTTAAGGACAAGCTCACTTTAGCACTCAGTGGTGATGTTAAATTTAGGAGTGATTTGGTTATACAATAATGTCAGTGAATGTTCTCCATCTGATATTTGATATCCAAACAAATATGGCTGTGAGTGTGTGTGTACACTGTAATAGCACTGTACTCCTGCCAAGGTGGAAGGCGACTGGGTGATTGTGATGATTGAGATATGTAAAGAACAAAAAGATGGAAATGAAGAGAATTCTCCCGTCATTAGTTACACTGTGACTTTCATGGTCCTCTGAAGGACTGATCCTAATATTTTTCCTGAAACTTAGTTTCTTCATATTGATCAGTTTACCATAACAGGGATTTTAATATATCTGAGTCTGTCCCAGTAACATTTGTTGTATACTGTGGGGATGGATCAATCTTGTGTTACACTTTCTCCCGTCTGTCTTTTATCTGATTTCATTTTGTTCTGATAGCTGACGCCTAAGTGACCAGAGTTTTTTCAGTCCGAATTTCAGTCAGGGAAACATTTCTTCCAAGGAACTATGAGCAAAAGATTTTGGGAATGTCAGACTTCCTCCAAACATGCTCTTCATTAATACAGTTCTTCAGCAAACTCAGAGCAGTCACAAAAGCCTAAGAACAAACCAGAAAACTAAATATTTGTTCCTTCTCTAATGTGATGCAAGAGCCCATCATACCAGAATGTATTAATCTAATGTTATATTATGAATGAGATGGATCACAGATGCTGGCAGCACAGTTTTTATTTACTTATGTATTATGGTAGATCTACAAAAAGCTTTCAGACATTTCAGTAATTCTGTAATTTTATAAAATAATCCCGTTATGAAGTTCAGTCTCTAGTTTGGTGCCGATAATGGACCTTCAACGAAATCCCCAAATTAAATGAAGTAAGAAAATTCCAGCATGTAGCCTCATAGTTAGTCTCAGCAAAAAGTTGCTAAATGTAATGAACTTTTTTCAGTCATGGTTATACCGTCTCCCTCTCCATTCAAGTCAGAGTACATGTGCATTTTGAAGCAGGTCGTCTTTCCAAATGAAAAGAACGCTTTCAGACACCATGTGAGTTTCAGGTCTTACCTTGATGAGCTGAAGGTGAGTGAGCTGCCTCACAGAGTAGTCTGGCAGGTAGACATTCCCCCCTCCATTGAGCTGGCTCATACTTCCCCCATAGAGCATCGACTCAGAGCGGTCCAAACCGCTGCTACGAGAGGGCGATCTGTGGACTGCAAAGGACGATATCAAATATGTATCTTTTAACAAGGACAGAAAAATGGTAGAGGAATGTCAGTCAAATCACGAAAGATCTCAGGGATGTCACTACAGCTGAAAGGAGTGCTGCATTCAAGTGCATGGCCATTAAAAGACTCAGAAGTGTTCACATTACACCCTGTTATATCTAATATTTAATACTGTTAGACTCCTTACCAGATGAATCTTACAATAATATTTAAATATTTAAATGCTGCCACTCAAATGCTACAACTGAAGATTTTTGAAGAGTTTCAGAGCATTTTCACAAATACACTATGTGTTTGCACAATTTCACTCAAGCAGTATATTATGCATGTTTAGGGAACTAATGTTCATTCACTACACAGTGTTTGCTTCATGGTGGAGTCACTAAGGGACACATGCAAATGGCAGATCTCACATTTTACATTTAACCTGATATTTAAATACACCGCATTCCAGATTATTATGCAGATGATATTTTTCTCTCATTTTCCTAAATAGTTGGTTCAAATGACAGTCAGCATAATTTTCAATTGTCAAATGTTACTCAACAAAACTCCCAATAAAAACAGTATGTTTTTCAAAAATAAAAAAGTTAAAACGCACTGTTCCAAATTATTACGCACACAGAGTTTCAAAACATTTTATAGGTTGTAGAGAAGTGAAAATGGTCATTTGTTGAATTTGCAGCATTAGTAGATCAATTTTACTGAAATCAAAAGCTATTTCAATCAAAAACATCTTAACAGGTCAAGTTACATATGAACATAGGAGCCCTTATTTGACAGCAGTTTTACAATTCTTGCATCCATGGAACTTGTGAATTTTCAGAAAGTTTCTATTTGAATGTCTTTGCAGGATGTCAGAATAGCCTCGCAGAGCTGCTGTTTGGATCTGAACGGCCTCCCACCCTCATATTTATTTTTTTTTTGGCTTGAGGATGCTCCAAAGGTTCTCAATAGGATTGAGGCCAGGGAAGATGGGGACCACACCATGAGTTTCTCTCTGAGGTATTCCTTGCAGGACATGGTGCATTGTCTTGCATGAAGATGGTTTTGTTGCAGAAGGAACAGTTCTTCTCTTTTTACCATGGAAGAAAGTGGTCAGTCAGAAAGTCCACATACTTTGCAGGGATCATTTTCACACCTTCAGGGACCCTAAAACATCAAAACATGACTCCACCATCTTCTTGCTGACATTGCAGCCTTGTTGAGACACGGTGGCTGTCCACCAACCATCCACCACTGCATCCATCTGGACCATCCAGGGTTGCAATGCACTCATCAGGGAACAGGACTGTTTGAAAATTAGTCTTCTTGTAGTTCTGAGCCGGCTGCAGGCATTTCTGCTTGTCAGCATTGGTTAGGGCTGGCCGAATAGAAAGTTTATGCACAACTGCGAGTCTCTGCAGGATCCTACACCTTGATGTTGGCAGGGCTCCAGAGGCACCAGCAGCTTCATATATCCGCCTGCTGCTTTGCTTTGGCCTTTTAGCAGCTGCTCTCTTAATCTCATGTATTTGTCTGGCAGAAACCTTCATCATTGTGCCTTTATCTGAACGAACCCGTGTGTGCTCTGATTCAGCCACAAATCTCTTAACATTATAGTGATCACGCTTAAGTTTTCGTAAAATATCAAAGGTTTTCATTACGTGTCCAAGGCATTCAACTATTGCACGCGTTTCAGCAGCAGAGAGATAATTTTTCCTTCCTATATTGCTTGAAAATGGTGGTCTGCTTAATAATGTGGAACATCCTTCTTTAGTAGTTTTCCTTTAATTGGGCTCACCTGGCAAACTAATGATCACAGGTGTCCGAGACTGATTTCAGTGACACAAAGAGCCATGAGACACAATTCCATCCATGGGTTTAATTGAAAAACAACTTATTTAATCTTTATGACACAATTTGCATAATAATTTGGAACAAGGTGTATGTTTTATTTATATAAAATGAAACAAAAATCTGTGCCTTTAACTTTATATGCCTAACAAGCATATATATAACTGCACAATTGAAAGCATTCTATCATAATCTTTAATGAATAAACTGTGAATTATCACTATACTCTTCAAAGCAGACAAATACAATAAAATACAGATTTTCTTATTATCAGTCTTCTTGTTGCTTTTTAAAAAACATTCATCAGCAAACTACTTGAAAACATGCCAAGATGTTTAGAGTTTTAACTAGAACGAAATCTTTCAAATTTGCTTTGATTTTAAAATCCTCTCACTGATCAAGGAAAGGTTTGATATCTGGCGACTAATTTGTTTATATCTGATAGAAAGTGCGTTACAGTCTAGGGTGGAGTATACGGCTTCTGTATACTCTTTTTTGGTGTGTCATGATGAATTTGCAGTATTTATATTTATAAATGGTGAAGCTGTTTCATAGAGTATGTGGAGTTCTGGCTTCATGCTCGTTGGTTTATAAACTCATTTTTAGTTTTTCTGTGAATTTGTGTTGATTTTTGCTTCTATCATTTCGACAGCAGATACTAAAGGTTAATAATCAGGCCACAAACAGTGCTTAACAAGTTTATTAAATCACCTGTGATACAAAAAACAAAACAAACAAGACAAATGTTTTAGAAACTTAAAAATGAAAAATGACTAAATTGGTTTGACTGAATTCATATTTTATACCCATAATTTTATGTTATTATGAGGGTAAGTGAGTCATGTAAGACATGATAATAAAAAAGTTCTTTACTATTTTAAAAGAGTAAGTTTAATAGACAATAACTATGTTTTAGCATTAAGGAGCGTGGGCATACTAGCGTATTAACCATTATAGAAACATAAAAAATGATGTTGCAAATTAACAATAATGGTAATCTAAGACTGCTGTGCTATAAACCTTACATGGTGGTCTAATATATTTGTAAGTTCAGTGATGTTTGGGAAAGTCTTTTGTACCTGCTGGCATGATGGCCGGGACCCCGAAATAAGAGAACGCTCCATTCTCGAACTTCAGTGCCTCCTTACCGAACTCTACTTCAACTCGACCCTGCAAAATAATATTGGAGAAATATAACGTGATGTGACTGACTTGCACACAGGATATCATAGCCATAGCTAATTACTGCCATGGCGGAAGGTCACATTCTTACAGGTACCTGTAGCACTAGGATGAAATAGTCCACTGGTTTGTTGCGCTGGAACAGGAAGTGCTGAGAGGCTCGCTTGTTCTTCTCATCAAACTTGAGTTCTTGAACCACACTGGGGTGTTTGATGAGCCTCAATAAGATCTTCTCTGAGATGTGTGTTGGTTTGAAGGGCTCCACCTCTGAAAAAAAGCAAAAAGATACAGGATTGGGTGAAGACAAACGCTGCAAATATTCTTGTTACAGTTGCTAAAACACCAATGTTCTTGTTGCATATTATGCAGAAATGTAAGCGCTCTGAGAGACAGAGAGGCGATTTGATTGGCTGCTACCTGTGGAGAGGAAACGATGTGTTGCCAGGAGAAGCTGGGGGGAAATCTTCACTTTCATCTCATTTTCTGACAGTTTGAAGATGGAGAAGTCCTGCTG
This sequence comes from Neolamprologus brichardi, assembly GCF_056152115.1. NCBI lineage: Eukaryota > Metazoa > Chordata > Actinopteri > Cichliformes > Cichlidae > Neolamprologus > Neolamprologus brichardi. The sequence goes on along the minus strand of NC_142109.1, from coordinate 2,871,097 downwards.
CTTTCGCTCGTGATGAGAAACACGACGCTTTGTGCGATTATCAGCTTAGACACATAAAAACAGCCTGATTAACTCTCACATTTCCATGTATTTTGACCACGTATGTACATTTGAGCTTATGCACGTGTGTTTGCACACATACTGTAGAGATCTGTCTCATCCAAGATCTCTGACTTGATGATTTCCTCAATGACATCCTCCAGGGTCACGATGCCCATCACCTCGTAGAAAGGGTCACCCTCACCCTCGTTGTTAACACGCTGCACGATGGCGAGGTGGGACTTCCCTGCGTGCACAGTGAGTCTCGCATCAGTGTCACTTTTCACTCAAAGCCATTTGCAGTATGTAGATAGGAGGGATAAATACAAGGAAATCTATTCAGATTACCCAGCTGTAAATATAACCATTTTTAATATTTAAAACAATATACAATATGGTCCTGTTTAACTTTTACACAGCTTCACAAATATCACTGATGAAAAAGAAATTTCAACAGCAGCGTGCAAAGTCATTAACTTTGACTGAACTAGTATCAGAGTGATAGTAGCTTCTAATTCAATTCAATTCAATTCAATTTTATTTATATAGCGCCAAATCACAACAAAAGTCGCCTCAAGGTGCTTCATCGATACAGAGAAAAACCCAACAATCATATGACCCCCTATGAGCAAGCACTTTGGCGACAGTGGGAAGGAAAAACTCCCTTTTAACAGGAAGAAACCTCCAGCAGAACCAGGCTCAGGGAGGGGCGGGGCCATCTGCTGCGACCGGTTGGGGTGAGAGAAAGAAGACAGGATAAAAGACATGCTTCTATCCCCAGTGTTTCATTTTTTATATGGATGTTCTCCAGTAAGATGCATGACTGGTTGTCACAGTAAACTGTGTGGAGTGTGGTGATTGTTAGTGGACCCAAATGCAGAACACAGGTGGAATTTAACAAATGCATTTAATGCTGGAGCAGTCAAAAAAAGCACAGTCTAAAAACAAAAAATAAAATCCAAGAGCTATGAGGAATTACTACACTGGGGTACACACAGCATGTGGGACAACTCGACAAAGGCAAGGGGAGACTGAGACAGTAAATACCAAAGGTACTGAGGCTTGAAAAAGCAGGTGGGAAACACAGCAGAAACAAATCGTGGACAACAAGACAAGGGAAGCCGAACTCAATGTAAAGCACCGGTGACAAAAGACTACCGAAGTAAAAGAGGAAATACACAATCAGTTGACAACAGACTCAAACATATAAACTTTACACAGTGGGGCACAAGGAGGAGATGAAGAAAATAACAATGGAATACAACAAAATAAACCTAAGGCAGAAAGCTCATGAAAATAACTAGAAAAAACAGGGAAACACAGAACTAGAAGTCAGTGAAGTCAAATGTGACAAACAAGAATACACAATAATGAACAAAGAGAGAACCAACAGAACATTAAAGAGCACTTCCCCCTCAAGGGCAACAACTTACAACTTTGTTTTGTTTTTATTACATTTTCTTTTTATTACAACATGCTGATGTCAGTCTTTTTTTTTAAAAAAATGCGATACGATGATGTCAGCCTGTTATGGCTCCATACATCGTGGAGTGTCGGATTGAAAAAATAAAAAGCATGTTATATATGATATAATCCTTGATATGGTTTCTTGAAATTTGTTTTCAGGTTTAATTTTGACCTTGATGCCAGTTATGAAGGTCAAGATCAAATGCTTAGCCAACCTAGGTGTTCATGCAGCCAAAGGCTTTGTGAACTGTTGGACAATTGTTCAGACAAATCAGCTGAAAATTTGTTGGTAATAGTTTTCAGTGTCTTTGTTGTGACCTTGACCTGATTTTCGCCTAAATTTAATCAGCTAAAGCTGTCAATGTTGTCTTCCATCACACAAAATTTGAAAATGATTTCTTGAAAACTGTGGACACTAGACAAACAAACAAACACAACTTCGTAATATGGTCATCTCATTCACACTTCTCTGCTTCTAAGCACAGAAGCCCCGCCCACCTGCCCATTAACTCTGTAATGTTTATGAGGAACAGCCAATCAGAACAAAGTAAAGGCAGAAGGAGAGGGGAAGCTCCTAAAAACCCACAGTGAAGGGGATTATGGGCTGCACAAAGACTCAGTATAAGATAAATAAGGATTATTTCGAAGTACAAGTCATGCAAAGCCACCCTAGTAAAGACCCTTAAAATTGAGGCAATCGATTGCTGGAAACAATTTTATAAAATGATGATTGATTTTGTTTAACTTGACTTACTAACAGTTTCCCTTTTGATTCTTGAGATGTGAAACTTGGAATACAGTTATCCTGTAAAGTGTTGGTGTGTCAAATAAGATGATTAGATTTCATATTTAGCCTCTGGATTAGATTTAAGTAATGCTCCTTCCCTTTCCACTGCACAGTATGAGGCGTAATGACTGAGTGGAGCTGTGCTGTCTGATGTTCAGTAAGTGGAGCGCCAGCGGGAGCTGAATGGAGTGGGTGTAACAGCAGATGGGATTTAATACAAAGGGCGCTCTGGATGCAAAAACACAATCCATCATATGAAAGTCTGCCGTGCTCCTGCTGTGTTTACTTCCAGGCTGATGAGTGTGTGCTTTTGGAGGTAACATCTTGTGGCGTTCCCAAAGATAAATGGCATAATTAATAATGCATGCACTGCTGGATGAAAATCTTGTTTGGGAGCATATTTTACAAAGGAGAAAAACAAAACAAAATGATGAAGTGCTTAGTCGGGCTGACAGGATTGTCTTTTGATCTTATTTCGTTTGAGATGTGTAGGAAACATAATGGAAGAGCGAGTTCACCGAGTAAAGAGTGAGCCCTTGTTTGTAGCCCCTCCTGTTCTCAGCAGCCTGGCTTCAAATCAACTTCCTCGCTCTCTGCTCTTACACTCTTTGCCTGCCAAATACTACCTCGCACACACTGATGCACAAACACAGACTAACACAAATGCACACGATTCTGGATTCTGGCAGTGTTTCTTGTAGCTAAATAGGTCAGGCGTACATCCAAAGTGGACTGAGAGAGGCTAATGTGCAGTGCGTTCTCTCAGTATTCTGTTTTTTTAAAGATTCTTTTAAGATTTAACAACAGCAACTATGTCTCAGTGTCTTTCCTTGCACAATTACATCTTTCATTTATTCAAGTATTCAAGTATTTTGGAATTTAACATTTTTATTCTTGACTTTTAACAGCTATATTGTAAAGGCATCAATCATATTATTAAAAACGAGCAAAGTGTTATTTCAGGCCAGCCTCAAAACAAAGCTCAACTGCCATCCTGGTGAATAAAAAAAACAACGCCATCTCCCCTTCTCTTGGGGAGATGGCGTTGGGTTAGCTTCCTCTGTAAAGTCTCAGGTCAAACTAAAGTAGCTTTAACTGGTCTACATAAGTCAAAATATAGACATATAAAGCATCTTTATACCATATAAAGCATCATAAAAGATAAAACAATAATTTTTTGACAATAGAACAGAAACACAGTTGACCTGCGATTATTGTGTTCTTTTCTTTTCTTCCTCCTATTATTATTATTATTATTATTATTATTATTATTATTATTATTATTATTATTATTATTATTATTATTATTATTATTATTATTAGTTGTTGGGTTTTAGTTGTAATATTAGTAGTGGTGGTAGTAGTAGTAGACGTGTATGTGATAATTAAGTACATTTTAAATAAATCAATTTTTAAACATACTTTACTAATTATTTATTTATTTATTTATTTATTTATTTATTTATTGTCTATAGCCTTGCAACTTTTTTAAAACAAACTAATCTTATCAAAAGTTTAGGATTCCTTTAAACTTTCAACTCCTGGAAACAATGTCTCCAAGCACCAGCTGTTTTAAACTATGTCTTCTTATGGCAGCTGACATGTCTGAACTGAGCTCATCCTACAGGTTTCATTCCTGTAAAGAGGGACTGGACTACAAAACCAAGACACAAGAAACGATGCTTTCATAGCATCTATAAGGTTCAATTCTTCAGATCTGAAGAAGCCTCATGGATGACAGGTGAAATGTCCTCATGTAACTTGCTTTTCTTCCCAAGCCACTTATGGGGAAGTTCAACATAAGATCAAAATTACAAGTTTTACATCTGGCTCCTAGCGTTATTTATGTTAGATTTCCCCCGTTTGGAGATATTGGCTGTAGAGATGTCTGCCTAACAAAAAGGCACTCCCCTTGAGAGGATCAAATTGCCAGAAATATGTATTTATTAAACATCTAAGGCTCTTTCCTGAAACCATTACTCTGTTATTTTTTTTTAAATCCACAAATGCAGCTGAACAGATTTATGTAGGCACTATTTTCTTTCTGTTTAACTACATTTTCAATCCGAAAAAAACCAACAAAACCCTGTGCTGCTAGCTAATGTTACAGTTCAGCCATATCAATAACATGAGCCTCTCCTCACAGAAAGATGTACTCGTCTCTCTGCACAGTTTATGGTTGGAGCATTACAGCGCTGTGAATAAATATTTATCCCCTTCCTGATTTTGTAGCTGTTTTTGCATCTTTGTCACCATCAAATCTTTCAAATCACCAAAGAAATGTCCAGTTTTATTATGCTGTTTTTAAATATAGCTTACTTTAAAAAAAAAAAAAAAAAAAACATAGCAAAAAGCAGAGAAAGGAAAGAATTATATAGTTTATTTCCTCCTATTAAAGTTGGTTTATAAACGTGAGCCTCACTCAGAGGTGGACCTTACTATTGTGTTTCACATGATCGTCCTGCCACATACCTCAAGCACTCTTGAGCTTCAACTCACTAACTGATGTCCGGACATTTTCCAGCAGAATTCATGATTCCATCAATTACAGCAAGTCATCCAGCAGCAAAGTCCCAGGCTACCTACCACCGCCATGCTTGACTTTTGGTATGAAGTTCTTTTTATGAAGCACTGAACTAGTTTTATACTCGATGTAACAGGATGTAAGCCTTTCACAAAGGTCTGCTTTTGTCTCGTCAGTCCATAAAATATTCTCCCAAAAGACTTGGAGGGCGTCAAGATGTTTTTTTGGCAAATCTAAGATGAGCCTCTGTTTTCTCTTGGTCAACAGTGGTTTTCTCTCCCACGGATGCCATTTCTGTTCACTTACGTTCTCACTGTTGAATCGTAAGCACTGACCTTAACTGAGGCGACTGTTCTCGATGTGCTCTTAGAGTAGTGTTGGTGGGCCAGCCACTGTTCCAGATTTTCTCCATTTATGTATAGTTCTCTGTAGTTTTGGATTCGGGAGACAGACACTATCTCTACTTTTAAGATTAGGCTTAAAACTTTCCTTTTTGCTAAAGCATATAGTTAGGGCTGGACCAGGTGACCCTGAATCCTCCCTTAGTTATGCTGCAATAGATGTAGGCTGCCGGGGGATTCCCATGATGCATTGAGTTTTTCCTTTCCAGTCACCTTTCTCACTCACTATGTGTTAATAGACCTCTCTGTATTGAATCATATCTGTTATTAATCTCTGTCTCTCTTCCACAGCATGTCTTTTATCCTGTCTTCCTTCTCTCACCCCAACCGGTCACAGCAGATGGCCCCGCCCCTCCCTGAGCCTGGTTCTGCCGGAGGTTTCTTCCTGTTAAAAGGGGGTTTTTCCTTCCCACTGTCGCCAAAGTGCTTGCTCATAGGGGGTCATATGATTGTTGGGTTTTTCTCTGTATCTATGAAGCGCCTTGAGGTGACTTTTGTTGTGATTTGGCGCTATATAAATAAAATTGAATTGAATTGAATTGAATTGAATTGAATAGTCCCACAGCTTTAGAAACATCTCTGTAACCCTTTCCAGATACAGTTGGCAATTACTTTTCACATAGGGTCAGGTAGCTTTGATTAACTTCTTCCCTTGATATACGAAATGATCATTTACAAACGACATTTTGTATTTTCTGTAATATTAAAATTTGTTTGATGATCTGAAAACAGGCAAGTATGACAAATATGCAAAAACGAAGAAATCATATACAGTTTTGTATAAAGAAAATAGTTCCTATTTGAAAATGCGTCATTCTAAAATGTCTCTCAAACAGATTATGCACTGAAATGTAAGAAGTGGAGAAAGAACAGATGGCGGAGAGATAAACTAGAAATACAGCACACTGAATATTTTATACTCTCCCTCCTTGGAGACTGCATACTGAGAGGAACTGAGAGAAGGGAGAGGATTCAGAAAAAGAAAAAATAGTGTAAAGGGATGCAGAATTTACACTAGAAGGACAGCATTCACTTCTTCTTCTTTTTCACTGCATGTCCATCAGTGAAAACTCATACTGTAGTGTTTTGGTGGTAGTAATGAAATCTGACTTTCATTGACAAACTCCTTTCCTAGTTTCAGTTCTCTGTTAAACACGCTTTGATCAAGCTTTCTGTGCAGGGCTCTTATTCAGCTTCCCACCTGTTTAAAGAACCCTATGCCTGGCAAACTAAAGGTCCCCTGTACTGGTGCTGCCGTTGTACACAACAGGAAATGTGTTACTTGGCTGCTTTCGTTTGTGCCAGACACACTGCTTAGCATTCAGGCCAAAGAATCCCTGTGCAGTCTCACCAGACCAGCAAACTCTCTGCTGCAGCTCTGACCTGCCTTCAGATGCAGTTACATCAATGTTTTACTTGCTTTCAATCAATTATCACCTCTGCTAACCAGCCCTCCTGTTACTCGGTTCTGCACTGCAGCTAATGTGCTGCAGTTCTGCACTGCAGCTAATGCGCTCCCTCTCATTAAGCACCGGTTAACTATTTTCCCTGTTATAGTCAGAATTTAGGTCTGAAGTGTCATTTTAGCAATAATTACAATGTTTTAAATGCACTCGAAAGAAAAGGTTGGATGTAAACTGACCTTTCAGCCAGAGCTGAGGTTTAATGTCAACATCTTTTTCGACCAGGCTCTAGCTCCGCTCATATTCATCTTTGGTAACTTCAGTACTTCTACTACTCCTCACAACTGGAAACACAAAAGTAACCGTGAGTGTGTATCTAGAGCTTTATGGCATCTCCAGCTAAAACATTAGAATCACCCAATGATCTGAAAATGGTCACTGCAAGCATATTAGATACTTTAAGTATATTTTGGTACTAAAACTACTAAAACTGTGCCTTTTACTTCTTTTTTAAAAGAATACATAATACTCAAAAAAGCCAACATAAATCCTGCTCCACATATGATACCATCTGCATGACGACAAGGCGACACATAAGCAAGAAAATTGTACAAAAGGTTTTCTACACCAGATTTCAACACTGTCCTTAGTGCTTTGTACTTATTGCTGAACAAATATGCCTGTGGCCTGCAGACTGCTCTGTTTAATCATCTAAATGCTATGCAAATAAATATGGTATGATCATGCTTTAAGGCTAAAGTGCAAAACTGTGTTTGCATAAAAGATAATCAGCCCTTTATTTGTAGTTATTTCTCCGAATTTCATTTCTCTAGTTTTATGTTCCTTTTTCTTGATGATCCAAAGAGCTGTGGCTCAAATCAACCCACAAAGCCAGCAGGCATATGTCGAGCAACCACTGATGCATTATACAGTGCTGTGCAAAAAGACTTGAGGCACTGCTTATTTCTTAGTATTTTGCTCCCGAGCAGTCAGACTTTCTTGTCGTTTTTAAAGCGATAATTCTTCAGGGTTTCTAAAAGATCTTTTAAAGTTTTTATTTGGGATTTTTTTCACTCATTTTCAGTTCAGTCTTTGTACCTAACCGTTTTCAGAGGGATGTTTTTTGTTTTTTCCGAGGATGAACCAGGGTGGCGTCTACACAGAACAAATCAATTAATAAAGAACCAGTTTTGAGTTGTACCTTTAGACACTTTGTTACTACCAACCTGCCACAAAAACACATCATTTTCATGTTTTAATGGGATCGATAAAAATGCCAAAAATAGCACAGTTAACAGGCATAAAATAGTATATTTAAATCAACAAGTTGATTCCCAAAGAGTTATTAGCCAAACACATGTCATATCTCATGTCCTCACATATTGTGCAGTGTGTCCTTAAAGAATCAGAGGAAACCTACAAAAGAAGAAGAAGGCCTAGAAATCTATCGACAGCTGATGAACAGCATATGAGAGTCATGTCTATAAGATTTTTTTTTTAAATCTAGCAAAGCCTTGACACAGGTACCCTATTGAAGAAACTGCATTCTCATCAGAAATGGGTTCAGTGGATGCGTGGCTGTCAACAAGTGGTTCTTAAGGAAAAGAAACAGGAAAGATTTAACAGGAGAGATCTAACAAATCACACGAGAACTCGACTGAAAATGAGCAGAAATCTGGTTTTCTGGAGTGATGAATCCAAATGTGAACCATCACCAATATGCAAGAAGGAAGACAGGAGAGAGGTGCAACAATGGGTGTCTACAGCCATCTGTAAAACATGTTTTGCAGTTGCTTTTCAGCCAGTGGTGTTTGCAATTCACAACTGATGGAATTATGAATGAAGACAAAGTACATGACGATTTTGACCCGCTGTGAAATACCATCTGGAAAGTGTCTGACTCCCAACAGCTTCGTATTTCAGCACGAAAATGATCCCAAACACACCGCCAATGCAGTATAAGCATGCCTGGATAGAAAAACCTCAATATTATTGAAGCAGTTTAGGATCATTTTGACAGAAGACAGAGCAAAAGGCAGACCATGAAGACTACTTAAAGAAATGAGAAGAACATTTGCCTAAGAGAGTTCAGGCTGTGTTAAAGAATAAAGGTGATCATTGACTATTACTTTTATTACTATTATTTGTTCCCATTTCCTAGAAAATTTGAAAGAAATGAAGCCTTAAGACTTTTACACGGTGCCATAGATCACCCTGCAGCTGTGTGTTTCCTGCAGCTCTCTTTGTGAGCACCAGCTACTGCAGGAGTCTCACTGAAATGAATAAAAGGGCCTGAGTTTTTCTGCTGCAGTGCCTACACAGAGACAAGGAGGCACAGGGAGACGCACACACACACACACACACACACACACACACACACACACACACACACACACACACTCACCGAGGACAGACCTTGTTTATAATCCTTTGACTGTGTAGATTATCTCATCCAGATCCCTTTGTTGCAGAGCGACACAAGAACTATATTTGTGTTCATCCTGCAGCTCTGGTGGCATCTGGCTTCATACAGCACAAGCTACTAATCCAAATATATGCAGCTCATTTTAAATCCACACACAGGTCTTGCTTGTCTGTTACAGGATGTGTAAGACAAGACAACCTTTTTGTGCTTAAAGCTAAAGAGTCAAACAGCTTACATTTCTGGAAAATTCTACCATTACCAAGTTTATAAAATGTTTCCAAAAGCATTTCACTACAACACGCTAAAAAAAGATGTTCAGAATAAATAGAAACCCCTCTGTGACATTTGGCAGTGAAAGCTTTTCGCTGTTTTGTGCCAAAACAGACAGAAATACAAACGTCTCCCGCAAACAGAGTCTGCCTGGGCAAAGGTGTCCTCTATTTATCTTCCTCTCCTCACCACAAACACAGCAGAAAAAAGTGCTGACTATGCAGGGTCCCTGAGAATGCAGGAAGGCAGTGATAAGCAGCAAGGTCTGTGATTGGCCAATTCGAACCCCACCCATTTAAAAGTCTAGAGTAAGATGGAACAGCCTGCTGCCTGCATGCAGGGTGGAAGACTGCTTCGAATCTGCAGGGGAAGCTGTGCACACTGCAAAAACAAAAGAGAGGGGGAAAGAACAGCTCCTTTTCAGCTTCAGATTGCAACAGTGCACATTTGCATTCCCTGGAGTATCGCAACTGTTTAATGCTGAGAAGACCATCTGGAGATGAAAGAGGTTTAATCACTGCTGCTAAGCTGTCTCAGCTGCAACTTTCAGGGCCCATATCATTCTCGTATTTAAAGGGGGCAGAAAACAAATGATGTGTCAGTACACAAGTTGCCGTCTTAAGTTCATACATTAAATACTAGTTTATTAGAGGGTTTGATTTCCCTGTGTGCATGCCAAAAGTGCCGCTATATGCCCCGCAGTGAGACATTGAGTCCTTCCTGCTCCCTTTCTCAACTGTAGCACTTCAAAGCGCCGGAAAACATCTGCAAAGTATCACAAGTATGATGAACTGCAGAAAAAACTTTCTTGTTAAAAACACGACTCATGAGTGCAAAAATAAATCCAGTTCAAGTACACAACAGGAATGTTTGTTGGGTTTTTTGTTGTTTGTTTGTTTGTTTGTTTGTTTGTTTTTGCCACCTCTCATCTGCTTTTCTCACCCAGGTTACTTACAGCTGTCTGTTACAGCTTAAGTTATAAACTTGAAGCATGCCACACCCACTCCCTTCTAACACCCTTCTCACCTTTCTTGAACTCCTCCAGCATGGCGTCCAGTTTAGTGTCGTTAAAGACGCAGTGCAACGGGTGTTTGTAGAACTGGGTGATGGTCTTCAGGGGGGTGCAGTCGTCCGGGTCCACAAACGCCAGGTCCTTCACAAACAGAATGTCCACGATATTAGATCTCTCGTTCTCAAATACCGGAATCCTCGTGTATCCGCTCTGCATGATCTCGGACATGGTGTTGAAGTCCAGCACCGCGTCCGAGGCCAGCATGAAGCAGTCGGTCAGCGGAGTCAGGACGTCCTCCACAGTTTTGGTGCGCAGCTCTAGTGCTCCCTGTATGATGTTGAGCTCTTCTTTTACCAAGTCGTGGTACGGGTCGGTGACTCGCAACATTTCCAAGAGTTTCTCTCTGGTGTAGAAGTTGGAGATCTCCTGGTTTAAGATGAGGTCCAGCAGCTTGCTGATGGGGTATGAGATGGGGAAGGAGAGCACCATGAGCAGCCGTGTCACCCAGATGGTTTTGGATGCGATGGCCAGGCCGTGGCGCGATGCGACCGAGTGTGGAAGAATCTCCCCGATGAAGAAGATCCCGAAGGCGCAAATGACCGTGGAGAGCCAGGTCATGCCCAGGATCTGGCACATCCACACGGCGAGCGAGGCGTTGATGATCGCGTTCCCCAGCAGTAGAGTGCACAGGACGTAGTTACCATGCCGACGCACAGACTCGATTTTCCGCGCGTAGTTCTGTTCGGTGTCGGTGCCGCTGTTCTGGAGGACCTGTAGCTCCACTGGATCGAGCGCCAGCAGGCTCAAGTTTAGCCCGCTGAACAGAGCTGACAGCCCGAGCAGGAGGACGGAGACCAGCACTTGCAGCCAGAGCTCCGGCACTGCTGAGCGCTCCTTCACGGCAACCCAAAAATCTTTAGTCCGGTAGTGTTCCCATTTGGATCCGTCAAATGCGCACATGGAATAATATTTAATCTTCTCCCCTCTCCGCAGGTCTTTGGCCAGCAGCTCCACCAGCACCGAGTTCTGACTGGAAGCAGACTTGAAAGAGCCCAAAACCTCGATGTCGGAGGTGCTGGCGTTCTTGTCCATGCACATGTTTCGCTTCGGGTGAACTTGCCCCTCTCTACCGGGACTTGGCTCTTCGATGAAGGCGATCCAGGGCGCGGCGTTGTTGGCACGAGCACGATTGAGCTTCTGCGAGGAGGTGGAATAGTAGACCCGAAGTATGAAGCGAGTCCCCTCGGTGGCTTTCAGCACCCCGTCCTCCACGGACAGCTCCGCCCCGGTCTCCTCTGGTCGAAAGCCGAGCAACCCGAGCGCCGGGGCTGGCAGCAGCGAGCAGGCGCAGAGGAGCAGGAGCAGCCGGCTCAGAGAGAGCGGAGCCCCGTAGCAGAGCAGGGAGACGGCTCGGTATCGCGCGGCCGCATTGGATGCAGCCATGATGCGGTGTGAGAAGCTCACTCAGTCCACGGTCTCCGGGTCACGTGCCGCGCGGTTCCGGTCCATGTGGAAGAAGGAGGGACCATCAGCGCTCCGCTGACTGCGGTGCTGATAATGATGCTCGCCTGCACACACACACACACACAGAGGGAGGGGGGGCTCTCCCCCTTGCCCTGACGCAACTTTCTAATAATAGCCTCGTGGATTTCACTGTGGAGTTTACATTACATATGTTGCGCTCAGCAAGTCCAAGCATCCTCTTCACCTTCATCGAGGTTTAAATAATGACTTTATCCTCAGCAGCATCACTGGGTATAAAACGAGCATCTCAGACAGGAAGAGTTTCTCAGAAGTCAAAATGGTTCGAGATTCACCAATAAGTAAAAGAACAAAAAAAAAGAAAGAAGGAAAAAACACATTAACAAGTTGTGGAACAATTCAAAAACAATATTCATGTAAAAATGTGTAAAACTGCAAACACTTTGAATATCTCATATTACCAGAAGATTCGGAGAAATCTCAAGAGATCTCTGTGCAAAGGAAATGTCTGAAAATCAGTATTCATTGGCTGTGATCTTCGGGTCATAAGACAGCACTGCTTTAAAAATGGACATGGTTCTGTCATGGAAGTCACTGCATCAGGAAAATATCCAGAAATGACTCTGTGGACACAGTTCGTTGTGCTATTCACAAATGCAGCATAAAGCCCAAAGAAGCCACATGTGGACATGATCCAGAAACCCAGAAACTCAGTGATTCCAAAAAGACTGAGCTAAATTGTAAAACTGTTCTGTGGTCTGACACATTGAAATTTGAAATTCCTTTTGTTTGGAAAACGTGGATACTCTGCAAGCAGAGAGGGACCATCTCTGATACTATGGGAATGCATTCATGTCTGGAAATGGCTGGAATTCACAGCTTGCACACCTGGAGATAAATGCTAAAAGACTCAAGGGGTTGGACTCAAACACAGGACTCCAGGACAAAAACTTGACTGAAAGCAGCAGCTTTATTTGGAAAAACAAACTAACAACGAAGTGCACAAACATAAGAAGAAACAAACAGAAGAACAAACAGACGAAGACTGAAGACTTAAATACACAAGCAGGACAAGCAGGGGATGGGAAACAGTCGGGGACTAATTAGACATAACAAGACAGAGAGGATGCAAAACGGAATACCCTGGATACAGGACAAATGACTATCAAAATAAAACAGGAAACAAGAGACATGACAAGGAAACAGATGAATGGACACGTGAGGTTGAAGGCAAACAGAAACACACAAAACATGATGAAAGAACGACTAAGAAGCTAACGGAAACTAAATGATGAAACGAGAACACAAAAGTACAAGAAAACCAAACATAAACCCCTCAGAGAGTATAACCCAACTTAGAATATAATCCCACCTGATGAAAACAGTCCATAACATAAACCCTGAGTCAGAGACGCAGGGCCGTGACAGCTGGACAGATGGTCTCACATATGACTCTAGAATACTTTGACATAAGTTCATAGTCAACTCAGTGACTGCAAGGTCCCCACGTCCTGTGGCTTCAAAACAAGCCAAATCATCAACCTTCCTCCATTGTGCTTGACTGTAGATATGTTGTGTGTTTGTGCCTTACAGTGAAAAATCTCCATTTTAGTCTCAGTGGTCCAAAAGGCCATTGTTCCACTGGTCTAGTGGTTTGTTCAAACCTAAACTGAGTGATGTCCTATTTAGAGAGACAAGACCTCTCTTTAAACAAGCCAAACTAATTCAGTCTCTTTACCTGTGATGTCATGAACTTTAATATTAAACATGATAACTGAGAAATCCAGAGTAAATAATGCAGCTATTTTGTTGTTGTTGTTGTAATTTCTCTGACCACTGCATGGTCTGACACTGGGGTCAGTTTGCAGGCACACATCCTGTTTTTAGTGTTAATAACCTCTCTCACTATAGAATGATGGACTTCAAATTGGTTGGATGACCTTCTGAGATTGAATGGCGGCAACAACTGGTTGTCTAATCATTGCTAATGTCTTTCCTCCCAGACATCATGTTAACACATAGATGAATGAACCTTCTGCACCTGGCTGACACTTATTCTCCTTCTTTCCATGGAAGCAGTAAGGGCATACACACATTTTCTCACACCATGTCTGCATTTTGGCTTCATTTCTTTTTCTTTTTCATTTTAAAGGAGGTCCTTTTTGTCCACTCCAAGATTCGCTCTGTAGTTTCATTTAACTGGGAGCATCTAGACAGCATGTTTATACCATCTGGTATAAATCAAAGGTAATTAATGGAAAGAACCGCAGAGAATGTTATGATTTGGTCAATTTTGTAAATTGAACGTAATAAGTTGTTTTTTCCACAAGGTGGCAGACGTGTAAAGGCTATCAGAATCTGGGGGTATTCGTCACATCCGCCAGCACAGACAGTAACGTGTCGGATCTGCGTCGCTCAAAGCTGAATCAGATCACTCTGAGTGGCTATTAATAAAAGCTTTGCTATAGCGATTAATATACAGTCCATAAAAATGCCCCAATGGTTCCTCTTGTTACTTCTTATTTGTCTGTTGTGTGACGGATCAGTCTTATTACACTTTTGTATTTTCCGCTTCTCTTTATTATTTCATTTCGACTTTTTGTTTTTAATTCTGTTTAGTTTCAGTTCGTTTCCAGAGTGGATTTCCCTTTATGTTTTCATGTGTTTCATTTTCATTTTAGTTCGTTTTTTATTACATACATCGGTGGCAATAATTGTGAAAATCAGTACAGGTATTACAATAAAAACAAATAACTTTCTGAAGGCAGCTGACTCACAGAGTCTCGTAGAAACCCGGAATCTCAATAAGCACGTCCACCAAAGCGTCTTGAATCAAATTCTAAATAAACCAAATTTAACTGACAGATTGCAACGAAGAATATTTCCTCTGTATTTTGATTTTATTTTAGTTAGTTTTCCTTTTAATTGTTTTTAGGAGTTTTTTAAATGATTTTTTTATTGTAATTAACTAACGTGTTTTTTTCCACTTCCAGTTTTAGTTTTGAATTTAGTTTTAGTGAACTATAATGACCTCAGTCGAGATGTGCTTATTTTTATGATTGCTTAATTAATACATCAAGCAGTGATTTTGGAGAGAGGAGAACCTGGATTTGAGTATATTGTGCTTTTTTGTTCATTTATGGTTATTAAACGATTGTCAGTTTTAACCAGTTAATGTTTGACAAAAACATCTAAATCCCGGTTTCGGTAAAAGTATCAAATAAGCATCTTTCTGTAAGCATGTTTATGTTTTCCCTCTTATGCATCATACAAAAGGGATTACACAGGCCACAACTGTCTCAGCCTTCCACAAGAAATATTGAAATAAAAGTTTAAAAGACTAGTATTTTTTTTTTTAATTTACTTTAATTTATTTGTTTACTTTCTTGGCCACAACATGATCGGTCGTAATAACCCTTTTGCGTTTATTTCAAAACTTGCTTGTGGTTGATGATCCCTTATTGATCCTGGGCTGAGCTGTGGATCAGTGGCTGTGTGTTGAACTTCCGCGAGAGTCCATGTAAATCGTACCATTCTTTTAAAACTGATCCTAAGGTAGTTAGTAGTTTCAGTCATGTGGACGTTGTTGTAAAAATTATCACAAAACCGTTTTACGCAATTTCGGTGTCCCACTGTTGTGAGATAGAGGTGTTTAGGGTTGAGATTGGGGATTTAGAAATTACTTATTTGTGGTCAATATTTGAAGAAGCAGGTTAGTGATTAACTGTTCTCGGTTGCAGCAGCTGCACAGAGTCCCAGCACACCGCCAGCGAGCACCCCAGTCACTCTGTGTCCGAATTACAATGCAGTGCGTCCGGGCTTGGAGAAGTCTGAACTACCTGTGCAGGGTAGCTCACCGCAGAGCATGGAAACGATCCCAGAGCCACACAGCAGCTGCCAGGCTGGACCTCAGCGGGATTTATCCGCCTATTGCCACCCCGTTCAACGCCAAGGAGGACGTAGACTATCAGAAACTGGAGGAAAATCTGCAGAAATACGCCAAGATCCCATTTAAAGGTCAGACCCGAGGCACGCAAAAGTCAAAGTTATCAAAAACAGTTGTGTGAATAACAAAGAGGTCATTGATGCGCATAAGGTCGATTTTATTTACACAGCTCAGAACCTTATGAAGCTATAGTTGAGCTTGGAGCGTAAAACACCAGCAGCATACTGTTTGCACTGCTGCATGCGCGCAGTCTGACATCCATGGATAATGTCTGTTTGCTTAGGGATGAGACACACAGGACAAAGTTCAGCACTGAGGCAAAAACGTAAAGTAACGGCAGGGCCTGATTTGGATTTGTCGCCCCCTGGTGCTCGTTACCTGCTCCTGCTCCTGAGTTTTACTTTCCGTCCACAGCAGGAAATATTTGCACTTCTGCTTCCACAACATGTTACTGTTGTTCTCTAAATGATCGTTCTACATGATTATTCTTCATTGACCAGAACATTTCTTTTATCAATAATTAAATGATAATTAATTATAATGAAATTGGCAAATAGCAAACCGACACATAATACTGATATTATGTTTTTTATATAATATAATATATTATATTATATTATATATTATATTATATTATATTATATAATACTGATATTATGTCTGACAGGCAGAAGCCGAGAGCTTCTCTATCTGCCCTACATGTCAGTTATTACTTGGGCAGTAAGAGACGAGGCTGCTCGCTCTAATGTTGGCACAGAGGAAAGAGAGGATACAACCCCAATTCCAGAAAAAAGTTGGAATAGTTTGTAAAATGTAAATAATAGCTGGATGAAAGCTTAATAAAATAAATAAACGTATATTTTATTCACATACAACACAGAAAACAAAGTGTTTAAACTGAGAAAATATACCAGTTTAAGAAAAATATGAACTCATCTTGAATTTGATGGCAGCAACACATCTAAAAAAAAGTGGGCACGTGGCCATGTTTACCGCTGCGTAGCATCCACTCTGCTTTTAACTACCGTCTGTAGATGTCGGCCAGCTGAGGAGAGCAGCTGCTCAACTTTTGCAGGTGAATGTTGTCACATTCTTGGCTGATAGAAGATTCTGGCAGAACCACAATCTGGGGTCTTCTTTGTCATATTTTCCATTTCATGACATGCCAAATGTTTTCAATCGGTGGAAAGTGTGGACTGCAGGCAGGGCACTTCAGCACCCAGCCGTGCTGTGGTGCTGCAGTATGCTGTTTAGCATTGTATTGCTGAAATATGCAAGGCCTTCTTCATGTGGATGGGAGCATGTGTTGCTCTAAAACCTGTACATGCCTTTCAGCAGGGATGGCGTCTTTTCAGAAGTGCAAGCTGTGAATTCTATAAGGCTGATGCATTCCCAAACCTTCAGAGATTCAGGCTTTTGAACTGAGCACAGATAATAAGCCTCATGGTCCCACTCTTCTTTAGTGCAGAGGATGTGGCATCTGTGTTTTCCAAAAAGAATTTTGATTCGTGTGACCACCGAATACTTTGTTGTTTCAACCTTGCCTCAGTCCTTTTTAAATGAGCTCTGACTCAGAGAGAATACCGCTGTGGTTCTGGTTCATGCTCACATATTAGTGATGGGATTTCCAGCTCTTTGTAGAGAACCGGCTCTTTCGGCTCCGAACCGGCTCTTCGGGTTGTTTTGTTGCTTTAATATATTTATTATTAACAACAATATAAAATTATGCACAAAAGGAATTACTAATGTAAAAAAAGGGGTTTTATTTATATATGTTTATATATAAATATATGCGGTGGCCCCTTGAGACAAAACACGTACAAACTCCAAAACACATTTCTAGCATGAACTGAACTTCCAAAACAGAGCTACTAGATCACTTAAATTACATGCTTGAAAAGCATATGTGTATTGTTTGTGTATTTACAATATATATATATACATATATATATATATATATATATATATATATAATTTTTTTTTTTTTTTTTCAAATAATAAAAAAAAAAGTTCATTTACCTGTTACTACCACACACCAAATCCAGTCGTTGGTACTTGCTGGCTTGTGTAGCCACTAGGTAAGAAAAGCTCAACACTGGGCCGAGCATCCTGGAGCACTTCTGTTGTGTTTTGTATGTGCTTTGTCTGTAGGGGCCACCGTAAATATACTTTTATTTATTCACTCCACATAAAATGTTATAAATAAATCATATAATACAAAAACCAACTATTCACATTTCAATTTTTAACTATTTAAATTTTCAGCTTTTTCCTTTTAAACAATTTTAAAGTGAAACAACACAAAACACTGCAAACCACAACACAATTAAATATAAATTAAAATATGAAAACAAAAAGAAGATGCACATTCTCTGTCATATGGGCCCGCATGAATAAACTTTCTGTATCCTTCATCATCCGCAACTGAAAATAGTTGTGGATGTTTACTATACCTTTCTAATGTGACGTTGTTGTCCCTGGCTCTCTTTCTCTCTCTCTCCCTCCCGCTCTGTTCCTGTGCTACTGCGAGTGTAACTACCACCCCTCCCCCCTCTGCCCAGCGCAAAGCACAAGGCTCGCGTGCGGAAAAAAAGTGGAGAGAGAAAGAAAAAAATAAAAAAAATCCACGGCTCGCGTCGTTCACGTCAAAGATTCGGCTCTAAGAGCCGTTTCGTTCGCGACCGACACATCACTATCACATATGGGTTCTTCTTTGCATGATTGAGCTTTAATCTCCATTTGTGGATGGAACAGCAAACTGTGCACGCCTGATTTCTGGAAGTGTTCCTGGGCCCGTGCAGTGACTTCTATGACAAAATGTTTTTAATGCCGCCTGAGGCCCCAGAGATCACGGGCATCTAGTATTCATTTTCAGTGTTGTCCCAGACATTTCTCAACATTCCCGAAGTGTTTTTATAATAATATGTTTGGAGATGACGAGGTACTCAAAACTGTCCCAGTTTTACATCGGGGAACATAATTCTGAAACTGTTTAATAGACACAGTTCTGTGTGGATTAGTGAACTTAGGAGAAAAGAGGAACTTTTCTGTTATTTAAAGGAAGTTTAACAACAGTTTATTTTTAATTTTTTTACTTTTTTGAAGTATGCAAGATTTCAAATGTCTTTGTAAATGAGAAGGGTGTAAAATCTGACAAAAACAGTTAAAAGTCTGACATTTTTAGTTGTTTTTAGGGCGCTGTGGGTCATCTAGAAATGGCTGATACAGTTAGAGATCATATAAGCTTCTTTACAGAGCTAACCCCAAAAAACACCTCAAGTATAAAAAATCATGTGTTTTATTGTTACAGGTCTGGTGGTTCAGGGCTCCAATGGTGAGTATCCTTATCTGACAGTGGAGGAGCGGGTGGAGGTGGTGAGGATGGTCAAACAATCACTGCCGGCGGGGAGGCTGCTGATAGCCGGATCAGGCTGTGAATGTAAGTCTCTCAGCTCCTTTGAGGCTTTCAGGCTTTAACTTTACAGGGTTCAGTGATAAACAATATTCAGTAAAGACAATAATTAGCCAGCTTCATGTTTTGTTAAAATAATTCACAATTCAGTTAAAAGAAGTTTCATTTTTAGAAAACAATTAGTGACACTGAACTGAAGCTCATTACAGAGAATCATCACACTGTGTGCTTATCTTCTCCAAACTTTGCTCATACGGTGAACAAAGCCCCTCAAATGCATCGCGACCACTGAAATGGAAAATTGTAGCATTTATAATGGAAACCATTAAAAAAATAGTTAAACTAGTTAAACTCTGACCTCTTCTAAGTGAACAGAGTTAATTATTTTTGCAGATAACGCTCTCTGTGAAAGGCACAGAATGATAAAAAAACATTTTGAAATTTTTTTTTGTTAATCGAGTGTAATTTCATTCTGATCTGCGCACGTTCGGGGAGAAAAAACGGCACAAGTGAAATATTTTGTGAATAATACAGAGTTTTGTACGACGAGTGCTAAAAGTTTAAATTGACTCATTATGTTTTCCATTCTGGATTTTAATGACTGCGACTCGAAGCTTATTATAGAGGCAGCAGTGTCACCGGTCTTGATGGACTGATAATTGGAGTCAAATGGAGTCTGTAACAGTTTGATAGGCTGTTCATTCTGTAACGTATAATAAACACAGTCGAGAGTCTGCATTAACTTCTACTTCCATAGCCTTCCTACGTTCACCGTTGTGTAAAAACCTTCTGGTTTCTTTTTTCCACCACTTCACATGTGATCAGCCACAACATTAAACAATGTAACATACAAACATAACAACATTAAAGCTGGGGTTACTGTACGATGGGCTGGGACAGTTTGCTCAGGAGTGACTCAATGAACCCTGCAACCCACAGGACCCAAAGCATGCGCAGGATCCAAGTGCCTCAGGACATCCTCAGAGATCTCATGTTCATACTAGGGATGCACCGATACCAATACCGGTATCAGGTATCGGCCTCGATACCACATTTTCTAAAGTACTCGTACTCGTTAAAAGTCCCCCGATACCGAGGACCGATACCACGGTCTGAGACCTGTCTATGTTTGAGCGGCATGTGTAACCGGTGTGATCCTGCGTTGTGTCTGATAAAAAAGGTAAAAGAAAGAAAGGCCTCCAAGTAAATAATTTGCCCACTCCAGCTCCTCTCCCACAGGGGAATTGTAGAAAAGGGGCTGGCATTTATTTTTACATTAAACATAAAGTATGGATTTACACGTAACATATTTGACATAAGATAAAACAAAAACAACAACACAAAATCCGACATACCTGATAAAAAAGGTAAAAGAAAGAAAGGCCTCCAAGTAAATAATTTGCCCACTCCAGCTCCTACGACCAAATACAAACAGTGGGGAAAAGGGTTAGCTCAACCCACCACAACTTCCAAGCTAGCAAGAAGTATACATTCATGCTAGCATTTATGGCGCCTAAAACCCATTTATGATACACGCATACTACACACTTGTAACATCTAACAAAAAACAGGCTTAATAAAGACAATAATTGAACTAAAATCACAATCAGAAACATCCAGGTGGCTAAATACGCATTATATGAGCGTTTTACAGTGTTGGGAAGAAATGACACCCACCTCTCCCACGGGGAATTGTAGAAAAGGGGAGAGGCAAAAGGGGTACACTGTATTTATAGGACTGCACCAAAGAAGAAGAAGAAAAGAATGAGGAGGGGCTCTAACTGATAATGAACATAACTACAGGCTTGGAGGTCCTAAAAGTCAGGTATAAAAGGAGCAGTTTGGGGGTTTAGAACACATTTTGTGTAATTATAACAATGTGATTTATGACCCTGTTACACATGTAAGGGGTTAATCACAGGCGCCGAGTGCCCACCCCCGGGCCCCGAGTGCCCACCCCCGGGCCCCGAGTGCCCACCCCCAGGCCCCGGCTGCAGCTCAGAGCTGAGAGAAGGCGAGGCGAGACAAGTCAGCCGTGTGGAACTATTTCAAAGTGAACGAAGACGCGAAAACAAAGGCGGACTGCAAATTGTGCTCAGCGAAATTGTCCAGATGAGGCTCAAAATGTAGCGCATTTAACACAAGTAATTTAATCAAGCACCAAAATCCCAACGTGACAACGAGTACAAAGAGTTTACCCACGCTTATTTACCCACGCTTATTAGCACAGAGGAGCATAGCTGATGCTATAGCAGTGGGACGGAAAATAGTTGGGCATTTTAAACATCCCGCCTTAGCCTACTCCCGCCTCATTCAGGGACAGCTCAACCAGCCAATAAAGAGACTGCAGCAGGACGTATTACATGCTCCAGTCCCTCATTGAGCAAAAGCGAGTGCTGGGCGTGTCCGAGCATGAACTCCCTGACTATTTCACCGCTCACCAATGGGCTCTTATGGAGACGACTGTTGCCATCCTCGCCCCCTTTGAGGAACTAGCTAAAAAAGTGAGCAGCTACGACGCACTAGCCTCTGATGTCATCCCAGCTGTGACTGTGCTAGTGAGACGTCTAAACAGAGAAACAGACGAGTAAATACCTCTCAGCCCCATGTAGCAGTGTGGAAAGTGAAAGGCTTTTTAGCTCAGTGTCACACATTATAGATGAAAACAGAAACAGTCTGACTGCTGATAATGCAGAAAAGCTACTTTTCTTTAAAAAAACAACCCTGCCACAGCAGCAGAGTTTACAATAAACTGAAAACAATACCTGAGTTGCACTGTCACTGTTTAAATTTTTTTTTCATAATTATTTATTCTGTAATATGTTGCATACAACATGCTTCATTTTAAATAAATGTTCTTAATTCCAAACCAGTCCCTTGTTTGTTTGTTTGTTTTTGTTAAATTATAGGACTAAAGCTGTTACCTGTAAATTTAAATCATGTTTTTATTAAGTACTCGATATCGGCGAGGACTGAAATGCAAGTACTCGTACTCGTTTCCAAAAAAGTGGTATCGTGCCATCTCTAGTTCATACCTTCACTGGTTTGGTGCCAAGACGGGTAAACTAAACGATGTTTGGCAGGTGGTTTGTCAGCTGTGGCTAATCAGTGTTTACATCAGATGTTACAGTTACACTCTGCAGGCACATTTACTACGTGAACTGTCCCAGTCAAGCTTCTATAAAATACTGCAAACAAAGACAAAAACGGGTTATTCCAGTGCTCCCCGAGCTTTTTGTGTCCTGGACCAGTTTCGTGCCAGACAATTATTCTGTGGACTGAGGGGTGGGGTAATATAATGTAAATGTAACTATTGCAGAGCACAGAGGAGGTTCATGAATCTAGCGATTCTGCTTGATTAAATTAGTCAAAAGTGAAAGTCTGTGTTGAAGTTGTTTCCTTTCCTCCTTTTCCTGTTCAGCCACCAGAGCCACGATCCAGCTCACGCAGAAGATGGCAGCAGCCGGAGCCGACGCTGTGCTTGTGGTAACACCCTGCTTCTACAAGGGGAAGATGGACAGCCGGGCGCTGATCCATCACTTCACAAAGGTCAGCGCAAACACACGAAAACAGAGTGCCGCGCAAATTTGGGGTTAGGGCTTGATTTGGTGTTTAAAAAAAAAAAAAAAAAAGGATGAACAATCAGTGCTTCCCAAAGCGAGGTGCTGCAGCACTCTCAGAGGAGGGTAAAAGATGCAACAGAGATGAATACAAAAACAAAAATTCATTATATTTCCATGTGATCATGTGTGTCAAAACAACTATATAAATGTGTGTGCTTATTAATTCTGAAAATTATGCATATTTCCATTGAAGAGTTACTCTAGGAATTATCTATGAGGAGCTTCTGTGTTTAAAAAAATCTATCAGAATAATATTTCTCCACTTCTCAAGTAAAGCATGTCTGTTTATTACAACAAAGCAGTACGGCCCTTTGGGTTTAAATATTGCATTATATATATATCATCTACGCTTTGCTGAGCTCGACGTCAGTTAGATTTACGAGTACAAAAAGTGTTTTTAGAAGAAAATGAAAGAAGAAGATTAAATGAGCACCACGTGGGAGGAAGTTTTAGTGTGATTTTGCTGCTAGTCCAACCGGAGTTTGATAACAAGGAATAAAGTGTCTTTGTTTTTCACCCTCAGACTTGTGATCAGACCTGTGCTGATTATCTTAGAATAATTAGAGCCAGCTGCATGCAAACATGGCAGAAGCTGTATCAACACTGCACTCCAGACAATGTTTAATTGCTTATGTGTGTTGATGGTCTGCAGTTCTGACTGCAGTACCTGCTCACTGTTGCTTCCACGATTCGCGATCATTATTTGCCCATCGCAGTTTTAATAGTTGCACATAGTTGAATGTCAGCCGGCCAGGCCACCAGGAATTGTGTTCTTATAGTCTGAGCCTGATCCGAGTTAGTAAATTCACTGTAAATGAAGAAAAGACAGGGAAAGTTTGGGAACCTTCAACAGGTGTTTTATTTGAGGTCTCACCTGTTTTTTCTCTATTGCAGCTGGCGGACAGCAGCCCGGTGCCGGTGGTTCTCTACAGCGTGCCGGCAAACACGGGGCTGGAGCTGCCACTGGACGCTGTGGTGGAGCTTTCTCAGCACCCAAACATCCTAGGTGTTAAAGACAGTGGGGGAGATGTAAGAAACACTTAAACTTAAGCTTTTCTTCTTTTTTTCTCTCAATGTAGTCTGTGAGTCATGGAGAAATCGATTAGCGCCAATGCAAGTGAAACAGTATCTCTGCGTATGTCAAGCAGCCACTCCAACGCTGCTTGATCTAGCAGAGCCACAGATCTCCGTGTAATTTGATTTGAATTCCTTTTACAAGATTATACTTGATAATAAACTGACGGAACCAGACAACATCTCATGAGATGAGATTCTGAAAAGTCGGGAATAAAATTGATTTAGCCAGGCCACGCTTTACCTGGCCAGGAAAGTGAGTGAAACGGACGAGGAGAAAAGCTTCTTTGAAGAACTAGCGTCGTGATTTCCAGTCGGAAAGGATGTAAGCCACACCACCTAAACCCCCGTGACCTCACCAGCACTAATCTGACTTTTGTTTTTCTTTTCCGTCCTCTGTATTTTATCTGGACAGAAAAATCAAACAAAGCGGAAAAAAGTTTGCATTTTGTGCAACTATGCAATCAGACAGCGCACGGCGTTCCTGTTGTTTTTCAGTAATCTAACTGCTGCAAAGAGAAGAGAAAAGAGTGGAGACTCCTGAAGAACCTAAAACTAAAGCGTGTGTAGTTTTATCCTGCAGGGTTGATTGCAGGGTTACGTGTCTGGGAAAAAAAGAGGACAGTTTGCTCTTGTCGAGCTCTTAATACCGTTTTGTCTGTGTGGGAAGTGTTTGCAAGAAGTTGCAAATGGATTTCTGATTTGGGAAATAACATGTTTGTCCACTCGCTGGGAGACTGGAGTGTGGGTGTAGTTCAAGTACAGAGCAGCCCTGCTCAGTTGTAGGCGTGATGAGGACAAACACAGAAAACAAGGGGTGATGGGTCAGATTCAGGGAAGCAGACAAGTTGAAGAAAGATTTTTTAGAACTTGAGAGACAAACACATTTGCTGGCATGAGCCAGCTCTTGTTATTTGGCACAGATTGTTTCAGCTCATGAAACCTCTGTATTTTGTGTTCAAAGAGAATTTGACCAGGGTTTACAGGGAGGGGACAGTTTCTCCCAACTCCCCCTTAAAAGGTGTGTCCACTTGACTGATGTGGAGGGATTTATAATGGATAATTGAGTCACTGCACAATCATCTCTGATGGGTCTAAAATTGCCCGTACTCTGTCATTACCTGCCTTAAAACGTATGCAGGACAATATCTGGCTGAAACATTTTTACCCACCTAAACGTTAAGTTGTGTGCAATCTAACTTTATCATTGCATAAGACGCCTGCAAGTAAATTGCAACATTTACGTCGTAGCTGCACTGAAAAAGGTCAAGTCAACATCCAAGATGAGATGCTGCTATAAATAAATTATTAAATAAAAAATATATGTCTAAAAAGCCACATTAAGTGTCATAAGTCAGTTTTCAGAAGCTACATCTGACAAATTTGTTTGATATAAAGTGAAATACACAGAGGTCTCTTGGTTGTTCCTTGAAAATGAAAAATGACTGAAACTATGGAATTATTAAGCTGTATAAACTAACAGGTGTGAAGTGTGTATATCACAAATCTGTGAATGAAAACCAGGGTTGATTAGAGCCTGACTGATAAAGCATTTCTAACATCACTGCCTGACATTTGCCTATTTAAAAATCTCATATTCTGATATAATGTCCAGTTGCCTACTGGTGGTGGTCAGAGGGCCCGGTGGCGCCAGTGTCCGGCAGCCTCGCCTCTGTCAGTGCGCCCCAGGGTGGCTGTGGCTACAATGTAGCTGCCATCACCAGTGTGTGAATGTGTGCGTGAATGGGTGGATGACGGGATGTGTAAAGCGCTTTGGGGTCCTTAGGGACTAGTAAAGCGCTATACAAATACAGGCCATTTATATTTATTTATATACTCCTTTTTCTTTCAGACACATAAAAGTTAAACAAACATTTGTTAGGTTTAGTTATTTAATGCTTTGCTTGATTCTGCTAACCTCAGCTGACTGTTATGTTTGGTATGTTTTCAAACACGTGTCTAGCTAAGAAGAATGTTGCAGAGTGCCCTCTTGTGGGCAAAATATGCAGTATCGGCATCTCTGAAAGTGTGTTTCCCATGTCTGTTCTTTAGTTTTTCAATTTAAATGCATGAGGCATTTAAAAGATTTATACTGATATTAGCTGATACTAGCTTGGCAGACGGCTAATATGAGCCATGCCAATGCATCATACTGACTTTATGGTATGTTTCACCTCAAGCATTTTAACCTGCAAACTAAATGGTAACTAAAGCGACCAGCTTAAAGGAACCAAATTGCATTTTTTTGTAGAAAATCAAAATGATGCTATTTCTATTCATTGACACTCAGCCAAGCAAAGAAGAAGTATCCAAACCCCAAACAGTTTACATCTTTTATTACAGCTTTATTTCCCTGCAGTCTTCTCTTCCCACATTGCTGTGTATCATTTGATGTAGTGACCACCTGCAGATTAGAAGATAACTGTGAAACCGTTGGCAAGAATGTTTATTGTGTCACTAGTGTGTGTGTGTGTGTGCGTGTGCGCGCGCGCGTGACACTGTCCTCGTGGGTATAAACAAGATTAACAGGAATGCACTCATCACAGCAGAACACATACATCATGTAGCTGAGTGAAATATACAATATTTTGCTTTGAAATATAACAGAAATTGTTCAGTTAGTTTCCTTTTATTTATATAGCACCACTTCACAAAAACAATTAACTCTGCAAATGGTGCAAACTAGAGGAGAAAGTACACATAAGTTGATGGCATGCAGTAGTGGCACATTTACACATGGGGAGTAAATAGAGGAGAGGGGAGGAGAGGTGCTCAGGGCATAATCCCAGCAGTCTGAGCCTATAGCAGGATAACTACAGAGTGGTTCAGGGTTGAAGTACCATACCATAGCACTTTATTTAGAAGGCACTTTTAAAACAATAACAGGGCTGACCAATGTGCTGTACAATAACACCAAATATAAAAGACAAACACATGACAGAAGGTAAAAGATATAGAAAAACAAAAGAGCTAAAGTTAAACAAGAAACGAGTACATAAATGTAACATAGACATCTCACACTGGGTCGAAGGCCAGGGAGTAAAAGTGTGTATTTAAATGAGATTTCAAAAACAGTGAGCGGAGGAGCATGCTGCACACGCAGTGGAAAATCATTCCACAATTTTGGAGCCACAACTGCAAAAAGCCTGTCACCTCTGAGTTTACGTTCCGTCTTTTTAATAAGCAAAAGCATCTGGTCTGCTGACCCGAGAGAACGAGGCGGGACGTAAAGGTGCTCCAGCTCGGACGGATCATTAAGAGACTTAAAGACAAATAAAAGGATTTTAAAATGAATTCATAAACAAATTGGAATCTAGTGAAGGGACGCTAAAACTGGAGTGATGTGCTCTCACTCGCTTGTGCCAGATAAAAATTTAGCGGTGATGTTTTTTGCACCAGCTGATTACGATGAAAGGTGCATGATAGTAATCGAGACGTGAAGCTATAAACTCATATTAATGTTTCAAGGTTGAGAGAGACTTGACCTTTGACAGTTGCCTCAGTTGGAAAAAGCAGGATTTTACCACTGCATTCACATGAGGATTGAGAAGTAATAAATGCATGAACTAGTTTTTCAGTGTCACTCTGAGACAGGATAGACAGGATTTCAGAGATATTGCACAAATGGAAGAAAGCAGTCCTATATATTTGTTATAACAATAGTGTATGCTAGTGTAAGTAGCAGAAACTCGAAACTATGTAAACTAAGTAAATGAAGCACAAGTATCCAAGATTTCTACATAAACGTACTGGCAGTAAGTGTTTCATAACTCAAACAAACCTTTAGAGTGAAGGCGCTCTTAGACTTGGCCTGGAGATGTCGTTAGTGAATAAAATCATTGCTCTTTAATTACCTTCTTTCAGTTCTATTTTAGAAGCAGCTTGATTGCAGCAATTGCACTTTCAAGCAGATGTAGTGATGCTGATGACTGACAGCAGATCTGAGAAGGATGGAACAAAATAAATACAATATGTTTAGGGATGGGTATCGTTTAGGTTTTATCCGATACCGGTGCCAAACCGGTACTTTTGAAACGGTGCCGGTGCTTAAACGGTGCTTGAACCGGTGCTTAAAGAATGGAGAACACAAAATTGGTCCAAAAACCTCTCATGTTCAGCTGTTTTTTTGTAAAAAGATAACAATGTTAGCCTTTTCTGCAGCTATGGGGCATATATGGTATCACTCTGGGCTGGAAGCAGTGCTTAAACAATGGAAAAAACACAAACTTTGTCCAAAAACCTCTCATGTTTAGCTGTTTCCCACTTTTTCTTTGGTCATTTTAGCCTTTTTGGCCAGGGTGAAGGGAGTATCTGCCATCAAACAAGAAGACAGCTGCATGTAGCTATGATGATGTTTGCTAGTTCACCTTACATGCATTAATGTAATAAAGTGGTTAGCCTACTCAACGTAAATTACACACAAACAACATTAAGCTACTCACGCAGAGAAGAACGGCTGCTGCTGCATCATCATCATCATCCGTCATCATTTCTGCTACACTGGCAGGGCTAGGGGCCAGGACTCTACTCTTCGGGTTTTTGGGGGATGTTTTTAACTCCGGGTCCGATAACGGGCACCACACCCACAGTAGATGTGCTCGGTGTGAGGTCTCGCAGCAAGCTATCAAATACGGCGCATTTCTCGGCTTTTAAAAAAAACGCTATGCGTTGCCAGGTGTTTCATCAGATTTGAGGAGTTACCTCCTTTGACAGTATCACAGTATCAGCTTAAAGCACTTGTTGCAGGCTGCTGAGTTTGCATCTTTTGCTGTGAAGTACAGCCAGACTTTGACCGCTTCGCCTTGGGCATTTTTAATCTGTAGCTCTGCTCTAAAAGAACGTACGTACCTGGACCCGCCTACTATCCTCGGAAACGTAAAATGATTGGCTAGAATCTAAAGTGTATCACAGCTCAGGAAAAAAATAAAGCACCGAAATGTGCGCTGCTTTTCGGTCTGGTTACTACCGTTTATGACGGATACCGGTACCCATCCCTAAATATGTTGAAGGTAAAACCTGAGGTTTGAGTACATCTAGTAGTTTAGTAGCTTGTTTGTTCAGTCACAGTGCCCATTTCAATCCTGCTTAAGACACTTCACAGTCTTTCCTGATTGCCAATCTGAAATCTGATTTAAATGTTTGAAAAGGCACTCGACTCTTTTGAAGAGTTTCTGTTATTCTTGTCACGTACTTAAGTTATTTACTGCTTTCACATATCCCCTCACTGGCATTATTAAGGTTTCATTTCATCTTACTTCGTCTTCTTTAATCTGATTCCTTCTGCCTACACAGTGGGTGTTTTACTAAAAGTCTGTGTGTCTCCTGCGCACACAAAATGTGTGAATCTACTGAGCAGTATGACGTCATTGCTATCTTGGCACGACAAACCTGTCTGCGCAGTCCAAACAATTATCTCCTCTAAGTGGAGTAATTAAAACAACAATATTATTATTTATCCCAGTAAGAGAGAGTTGGAGGCAATTAAAGTCACGTCTTAAGAAGCCGTGGACACTCAAATAAGACATAATGAGACGTAACAAATCTTTTCATCTGTAGTTATAAAAACGTTTAATGGATTGAAATGGAATCTTGCCATGCTGTCACTGAAACTCAAACTATGTACTGTCAGAAAAGTAACAACTGGATGTGATGAGGGTTTAATGGGTTTTTTTTAATACATTTAAGATAGAACTGTCAACAGCTTTAACTTTAAAGCTGATGATAGTCACAAAGTTTCTACATTAAAATTCAATCAAAGTTGCTTGAGTCCTTGTGACCATGTGATCGCTGATAAATCAAAGGGGGTGCACTTCGGGATAGGAAGTAGCTACTTAGCTTGAGATGAATCTGATACCGTTAAAGAAAGAAAAAAAGAGTAAAAATGTACATTTTAAAAAAAGCTCTTCTTTGTTTAAATGTAGATAACTGACGCAGATAAGCGATAACTTCAACTTGACATGAATTGTGCTTTAGTGGCAAATCTACGTTGTAACGATGGACACAGAAGACATAGCTATGTTTACCACCTATAGGTATTATTAAAATTCCATCTTTCCATGTCTTAATCTTTCTGTACATATTACGTTCTTACAGTCCTTATTTTACAAAGATGGGGTTTGAAAGAAGTACAGTGGAACCCCATTTAATGAAAAATTCAAGTTACGAAGGGACTTAACGGCAATATTTCTGCCCGTGTTACGGCAAAATGCCCGTGTAACTGTCACGGCTGGGGAGCAGTCGTGTGGTGGAATGAAAGAGGGCCCAAGATGGCAGTGGAGATGCAGGTGGAGATTTATTTAAGGTGAAAAACCCAAGGTGAGGGCAGAACTAAACATAAACCTAAACTGGTGAAACTAACACAAACAGAGGACACAAAGCGAGGAACAGAGAGACACGGAGACATACCAAAATGATGCAGAGAAATGCAGACGACGAGACGAGGAGCACAGGCAGACACGCAGTATAAATACACACACCAGGTAATCAGGAAATGGCACACAGCTGGAACTAATGGGCATAACGAGACACAAACCTACAAAGTAAAACAGGAAACTCACAGACTGTTTCACAATACCAACTCGGGGACACGAACAGAACACAGAGGAAGGACACAGGTAGGGATGATAGAAACACTAAACACACAACTCAAACCATAAGAACAAATGCAAAACAGCAGAAACTGGAAAATAATAACAATAAACTCAAAACACTGGGTCAACGACCCAGGACCATGACAGTAACGAAATCCGCTGGCTCTGATTGGCTGAGCCCAGAATGCCTACAATGCCCACAATGCCTTCCGACTCATGTGACAACCCCCTTGGCTTTCGTACTTGCGCTTCGCTGTTCCACTTGAACGACGTATTGTTGTTGCAGTTAGAAATTAGCCTATAGCCTATCGTTCACTCAAAAGGCACGATGGCTGCTTCAGCTTACGAAAATTTTCAACTTACGAAAGACCAACGAATTAATTTCGTAAGTCGGGGTCCCGCTGTATCCATGATTGTGTTCTCCGTTTACATGAGTATTTTCAGTATTTTCTATTCATTCTACATCCTTCTTGCTGCATCACTTGGTGTGCTTAACTTTTATACTCTTCTTTTTCTTTTGGAAACAAAATTTAGACATCAGTATTTGATTGTGGCTGTTTCTTCCTTATTTTGTTAGACCACAAATTATTTTCAGGCTTTGACAACCTATCAGTGGTTAGCAACATGGCTAATGCTAGCAGTATTTTCTCTAACCCCAACTGGTCTCAGCAGATGGCCCCGCCCCTCCCTGAGCCTGGTTCTGCCGGAGGTTTCTTCCTGTTAAAAGGGAGTTTTTCCTTCCCACTGTCGCCAAAGTGCTTGCTAATAGGGGATCATTTGATTGTTGGGTTTCTCCCTGTATGTATTATTGTAGGGTCTACCTTCCGATATAAAGTGCCTTGAGATGACTGTTGTTGTGATTTAGTGCTGTATTAAAAAAAATAGAATTGAATTTCTATTTTATCTACCAATGCAAACTTGAAAGAACCTCAGAGATGTATTCCTGTGGTATGCTGTGGCTGTATGATGATGCTAGTTAACAAGCAGTTAAGTCTTACTGATGGAGTAAACATAAAGCTAGCTGTCTGTTTTGAAGCCCCTTTAAGCCTAAAGATCTCTTCACTGAGTGTGCACTTGTACCAGATTAATCCTTGCTCTGTCCTAACCCCTATTACTCTCTTTTCTTTCTTTTTCTCTTGATAAAGCGGCTTTTTGCATCTGCCATGCCAGGTAATCAAAGATATCAATCAGGCTCTCTGACATTAAAATGACACATATATATAGGCTATATCTATATATAGTTTTTTTTACACCCATTATAAAGAAGAAACATAATTAATTTCATAATAAAAGGTTAAATCAAAAAATGCTATAAAATGAGCTGTAAAGTAGCCGAATGTTTGCAATATATATATCAAAATAAATTGAAAACATTTTTATACATAAAGTACATAAGTACATCCTAGCACATTAGTTTATTTGATTTTTTTTACATAACTGACCAAGAACATATTTGATTGTGTTTACAAAAATGTCTTCATATAAAGCTGATATACAATATATGACCTCATATTTCATAGTCATTTCCATGTTGATAAAAAAACAGAAAAAGTAAGGGCGCTTCTACTTTTATAACACCTGTAAATCCTTTCAGTGAGAATCACAGGTACGAGATTAAGAGCCAAGTATTAATCGGCACAGGGGGCACAGGTGAGCTGCTTTATTCAAAGATCTGACATGTATGATCTTGACTTTGTTATTGAAAGCTGTTCTGTCATCATGTTCAGATCTTATGAGAGCTCGAAGGCCTTCAGAATAAAAGGCTCTGGATATTTTTTAGTCTGACGCTCTGACCCAGGTTTAAAAGATTTCTTAATGATCTGAAATAAAGCATAAAATTATCTACAATTGACAGAATTTTCAGATGAAATCAGCGGCAAAGTCAGCCCAAGAGTAGAGTGTTTGATGCAAAAATAAAAAATCTCCAGAAACCTTCAAATTGTGTTACGGAGTCTGCAGGCAACGACTGGAAGAGATGTCAAAGTTCATATATCTGCAATCAGAAAGAGACTGCACAAGTTTGACCTGCGTGTGAAGCATACCAGAAAAAGTCTTTGCTATCCAAAAAGAACATCAGAGCAAAGCTCTGCTAGTCTGAGGCTTTTTCAAGCAATATGCTTTGAATGGACTGTTAAAGATAGAACTGTTTAATCGACAGGAACAGATTTTATGAGGATGAGAAGAAACTCGTGCCAGCTTGTAGCCACTGATTTAAGCATATATTATACATTCTGTCAAAGACGCTTACTAAAATGTGAAGTTATCTGTGTGAAAGTTGAAGTCGAACCAGAAGTCAGTCTTTCAACCACATAACGATCCTGAGCACAATAGAAACACCACCAAGGAATGTCTCAAAGCCAGTAAATTGAGGGTTATGGAATGGCTGATTCGAAGCCCAGATTCAAAGCAGATTGAAACATTGAAGAAAGCAGTGTGTGCATGAAAACGCTCAAACATTTTGCAAGTGAAAGTATTTGCCCTTTTGAACAGCTAAAAGAAGCCATTTATGCTGTCGGGATGACTAATAGCTTGTTCCTCAGAAGAATGTCTGAAAATCTCTACATGTTGATATTTCTATCAAATAAAATATAGAAAAAGCACATTTTCCTTAGGTTGTGCAAGTAGGTTAGTTAGAAAGTGTTTAGTAAGTGTTCAGTAGGCACGGTGTCAAAATAGGGTCCAGCTTCTTCTCCAAATTTGTCCAAAAGCGAAGTTTCCACAGGATGTCCTTACTTTGTTACATGACTATTTTGACAATATTAAAGAGACTTTTTTCTGTTATTTTAAATCAGATTCATGGATATGAACCCAAACAACATTGAGCTCTGCACCACATTTAATAAGTCCCCCAGCAAAATGAGCTGAATAAACAATGAGCAGTTGTTAAGCTAGGGGAAAACAAACAAAGTGACAGGCATAGAGATTTCAGGTAAGACCTGAACCTTTAACAAAAGCTCCAGCAGACCATCCACCTGTACAGCTCGTACTGCAGAGGGTTAAACCTCCCCATGCTCTTGTGTTAGATTATAGGCTAATGACAATAATAAGAAGGGTTAAAAGAAAAGAAAATGACTGTTTTAGGGCAGACTGCAGCCTTGCAGCAATTTTGCTTTTCCATTGAGGACCTGCCTCTGAATAGCCAGAGTGCCCGAGCCTTCAGGAGGCCAGCAGGGGCTCCTGCAGCCTGCCTGCCTGACTGATCAACTGCAGTCCTCTTGTTTGAAATTAATAATATGGGGAAACTGATTGACAGTCTCTGGTTAAAAATAGAAGCTCCTTGGTAACACGGATGGAGGGTGTGGGTTTTCCCTGTGGAGCGTTCAGCTTCATGCACAGAGCAACCACAGCGTTGTCTAATGCTCCCTTTGAACACTTCAGGTTATTTGGATTCTGCACTTCATATCTGGATTGACAAAAGAGGCGAAACAAAACGAGGAGCTCATCAGTTATTCATGAGCTTCTCCCATCCTCCGCCTCCTTCTGCTTCCCATCTTTTGAAGTTGATTCCTCTTTTTTAGTTCTCACTTGGGACTTGTCTGTTTCCCTCTCTCTCCGTCTCCTCCCCCTTCTGTTTTGGATCTTCAGCGATCCCCTCCTCTAAAAACCTCGACCATGTGTAGAGACTGTGCTTCTCTCAATTCAAGCGATTTGTTTACCCCTGTGAGATGTTGGGTTTGTCGTCTCTTGTGACAGCCTCCCCTGGGATTAAGAAACCGTAACAGATATTAGTTCTGATGCAAAACGAGGAGTGATAACAATGAAACCATTCTGATTTTGACTTCCTCTTCCCCTTCTGTTTATTTTTTTTAACTTGTTCTGCAGATCACACGGATCGGCCTGATTGTCCATAAAACCAAGGCGCAGGATTTCCAGGTTTTAGCGGGCTCGGCTGGGTTTTTAATGGCAGCCTATTGTGTGGGTAAGAAAGCTAATACAAGGACTGCTGTTCCTCACAGAGATGCACTGGCACCATTTACTTGTTAAAGTGAAAATATAGGAAAAAAGTGGATTTTAGGTCCTTTTTCCACAAGAACAAGTGTAAAAACATTAATAATAATAATCATTTATAAATATTAGTTTCTGATAAAAGATCATCTCTGCTTTCTGGCTGGATTTGACTCCATCTCAGGCCACTTAGACTTACTCTATATGTGTTTTTTTCTTTTTAGGACTGTTGCTATATCAGATTATTGGTATGTCGGTAAAAGTATCCATTTCTGAGATTTTGTTACAGCATATGAAATAATATTGTGTTACATAGGATGGTAGCATGTGTTAAGAAAGTGGTAGGAAAGATTTTTAGAAAATGAATTAAAAATGATTGAAGAGATGAGCGAAAAAGAACATTTCTCATCGTTTTATGTGTTTTTAACACATTTCATGTTTTTTTTAAACCAGAATTATCTTCTCTACGACATCGTGACTCTTCTGTGGATGAAATTTGCCCATTGTGTTTTTCAGGGAAGAAAGTAATTTATATTTGTGTCTCAGTCAGAGTTTTCTAGGTTTGTATAGGCGTACCCTCAAAAACACCGATAGATAGAACTTTATTAATCCCACAAGGGAAATTGTGCAGCAATTAGACCACACACTAATACAACGGGAGACAAATAAAAAACAGTTAACCTATCCTTTTTAATAAGAATGAGCAAACAAACAGACACTGAAAATACACAGAAGCTGCAACAATACAAAATCACTTGTGCATATTTTAGCTAGTACTTCAGTATTTAGCAGTAGCTCTTTTTCATTTTGTCTGTCGCATCCATCTTCCCTTTGACCGTGCATTACTCCGGGGACTTGTCTAACATGTTGTGCAGAGAGGCAGGTAGGTACTGGATGCCTTGCAGAGTGAGCGGGAGAGAGGGCTATCAGCAGCATGCTGTACAAGTGTCTTTGAGGTGCACACTCACCCGCTACGGATGAGAGCATGAAGTCTACTGCATCATCAGATTAATGACTGATGTGTGGATTCTCAGAGCTCCTTCCACTCATTCCTGCTTTTTAGAAATATGCTGCTCAAATTCAAGACGGATCAAAGGGAGCTCGCCCTGTCTCCCTGATTGTCCTGGAATTACAGTGCCGACGCCATACGTCCTAAACATGCTCATACAATAAATTCCTAAATCACACAGTAATGGCTTAAAATGGGATGTCCTTATTATTTGTCCTTATTTAACACTTGTTATTGATTTCTAATTGATTTATTCTACTTTCCAGCTAGTACAGCTGCACTTTTCTGCCCTCCCTCAGCACACAGCTGCACAGCCACACAGAATTTGAATAGTTTGTGTCAATTACAACACAGGAAGACGTTTAAAACTGTTGTAAAGGACCATAAATAAGTGGTCAATAATGATTACGGCAAATCACAAAAATAAGATGAGATGCCATATGTGGAGCAAATTCCAGCTGCTGATAAGCAGGTCTGAAGCACACAAGCTCCTTACTACCACAGACCTGGAAAGAGGACGGACAAACACAAATACACAACCATTCAAGCCCACAGAGAAAAGGAGGCTATCGCACAAAGGAAAGGGAGAGGAATGAAAGGCGAAGCTAGGTCTCTTAGAGCATCTGGATGCAACACATCTGACAGGCAGGGGAGAAAGGCTCCATGATTCATTATACAGTGGCTTGCAAAAGTATTCGGCCCCCTTGAACTTTCCCACATTTTGTCACATTACAGCCACAAACATGAATCAATTTTATTGGAATTCCACATGAAAGTGGTGTACACGTGAGAAGTGGAACGAAAAGCAAACATGATTCCAAACATTTTTTACAAATAAATAACTGCAAAGTGGGGTGTGCATAATTATTCAGCCCCCTGAGTCAATACTTTGTAGAACCACCTTTTGCTGCAATTACAGCTGCCAGTCTTTTAAGGTTTGTCTCTACCAGCTTTGCACATCTACAGACTGAAATTCTCGCCCATTCTTCTTTGCAAAGCAGCTCCAGCTCAGTCAGATTAGATGGACAGCGTTTGTGAACAGCAGTTTTCAGATCTTGCCACAGATTCTCGATTGGATTTAGATCTGGACTTTGACTGGGCCATTCTAACACATGGATATGTTTTGTTTTAAACCACTCCATTGTTGCCCTGGCTTTATGTTCAGGGTCGTTGTCCTGCTGGAAGGTGAACCTCCGCCCCAGTCTCAAGTCTTTTGCAGACTCCAAGAGGTTTTCTTCCAAGATTGCCCTGTATTTGGCTCCATCCATCGTCCCATCAACTCTGACCAGCTTCATTCACCATTTCTGAATGATGGCTTGAACAGTGCTCCGTGGGATGTTCAAGGCTTGGGAAATCTTTTTGTAGCCTAAGCCTGCTTTAAATTTCTCAATAACTTTATCCCTGACCTGTCTGGTGTGTTCTTTGGACTTCGTGGTGTTGTTGCTCCCAATATTCTCTTAGACAACCTCTGAGGCCGTCACAGAGCAGCTGTATTTGTACTGACATTAGATCACACACAGGTGCTCTCTATTCAGTCATTAGCACTCATCAGGAAATGTCTATGGGCAACTGACTGAACTCAGACCAAAGGGGGCTGAATAATTACACACACCCCACTTTGCAGTTATTTATTTGTAAAAAATGTTTGGAATCATGTATGATTTCCGTTCCACTTCTCACGTTTACACCCCTTTGTATTAAGATAAGATAAGATAACATAGTACAGTAGTACAATGAGATTGGAAAACTGTCCTACTTCGGCACTACATATAACACAACACGACACGATATGACACATCACAACGCAACACAAACAACACAACACAGTATATTAACTTAGTAATAAAAAAAAGAATAAGTGTATGTGTATTGCACACTGTTATTATTGCACATTATTGGTCTTTAACGTGGAATTCCAATAAAATTGATTCATGTTTGTGGCTGTAATGTGACAAAATGTGGGAAAGTTCAAGGGGGCCGAATACTTTTGCAAGCCATTGTATATGTAACAGTTAACCCAGCTGCAAATTACAGATAGGTAATATAATCAATAATGTTGTGTTCTAACACTTTGGCTTAAAGCAGATGGTAGTGATGAACTAAAACACTGAATTCATATAGAAACACAAAACAACTGTGAGAAATGTTGCTTGTCAGTGTTGCTTTTCTAACCGATCTCACCAAATGATGGATGTAACAGCGGCTTTGTGTGTAGTACGTACACAGTAAAATGCCAACCATTTCATTGTGTGTCCAGATTCTAAGTGCTCCAAGTCTACTTTCACAAACATTCGACAACGGGCCCCAGAGGCATTCGCTACCTTCTGCTTAATAGCCCGCAGTATGTTTTAGAGCTGTGAAAATTACAGTTGTTTCACTAATAACACAAAATGACAAATTGCCCCTAGAAAACAGTAAAAGGCACAGGCTTGTGTATTTGACTCGTAAGCTGCGTTTCACGTGAACCAACCAATCAGGACTCGAGTAACTGTGCCATTGTTAGCAAGAGTAGGAACAAATCAGCTGGAATCTGATTGGATCATCAGAGGCAGAAGGTCTCTGGCTCATCCCTGTTATAGGATTTAAAGATTTCAGATATTTAAAAGCTGAAATAATTGAAATTGAAAATGTCCTATTGTTACACAGTAGGGGACACAGTGTTTCTATGTAAAGCCACATTGAGATGAGTTTTTATTTTATGCTTCAGCTTTCACGTTAAACTTTATATCTGACTTTCATGACTCTCACCTTTCCCTCCGTGTAAGGCTGCTCAAAGCCAGTTTCTGAAAAATAACCCTGGACAGCACAGCAAGCAAACACAGGAAACTCAAGGAACCATACAATCATGTCTATATTTCTCACAAGTTGTTGAGCCTAAATCCATATTTCTTCAGGATCAAAGAGGCTGGAAGCACAGAAGGGTTATCTGCATCCAACATTCAAGACACCAGCCCTGTGGTATCTTCTTATTTATATCTTAGCTGTGTGCAAAAAAACAACAACGTTACTAGTTGCTCTCTGCCTCATCGTTTTTTTGACACAACTATTTAAAAAAAATCAGTTTGGTGTTTTCTCACCCAGTGGAGAGGCACATAAACGTCACTAAATTGTAAAGCAGCAGCAATATCAAGTAAAGTACATTCTACCTTTTTCATATGCTGGCCACGTACAGTGTACTGTAAGCTCGGATTAGATAACACACCTGGGAATAGGCATCAGTATGATGCTCAAGATGCTCAAGAACCTAATGAGTCATGTTCTCCACTACCAGCCCCGTCAAACACACTAATACACACACACACACACACACTCTCTCCGACGGTTCTCTGATCTTTGGTCCTTGACATGTTGTCATATATACAGAATTTGTCTTGTGAGTAAACGTGTGCGTGAAAGTGATGAAGGCAACACAGAACGAGTTATATGAGAAAGTCTCCACACAATTTATTTTTTTTGTCCAAATTAATTCTGTCAGTAACCCTAACAAAGAAGCATGTCGGTCATTTTAAACTTTAAAGAGACAGGAATGCTCACATCTAAATCCTCCATGCACGGGTTGCATGCAAACATATTATATGCTCTGCTGGCCATAGTTTCTAATTCTGCTGACTTTTAGCTATAGAGATATAAAGTGAAACCATTACATTGTTCAACTGAGTTTGAATCCTCATTTAAAAATATTACCTTAGCACAAGTAATAAAAAAATGTATCCAGCTCCAATTATGCAGATTTAACCTTCTTTTGTAGCTTCAGCAAACACTTTTCCCACCATCTAGCCTTGATTGCTGAACCCTCTCTAGCTTGAAAGAGCGCCGCGCTAAAGAATGGAGAGCACTAAGGTGGAAGAGCTTTTTAGATTTACAGGTCAAAAATCATTAAAGGATAATCTGCATGAATAAGAAAAACACTGTACTTACAATTTAATACAGTATATTATATGTATTTAAACATTAATTGAAATGGCGACTTTATTATAGTAAAATTTAATTAGTGTGAAACGCACATTTCATTGTGGATCGTTTTCACTGTGACTTAGTCTGCATCAGTTTAGCCTTCAGTCCTTCTGTGGAGAAGCTTCCCCTCGCAGGCCTGCTTGTCTGTCTGTCAGCAGCCAACAGCGATACTAGACACACAGTTGTTGCCTGGGTTAGCTATGTGGGGAAAAAACAACTAATGAAAACAGAAAAGTCAGACAACCACCTCGAAAGTGATCATTGCCTTGTACTGACATACAATTGGAATGGAAAATCAGGACAGTGATATATTAAAGTTGATATACTGAATGTTGGGTTTGTTCATTTCCATTTCTTTGAACACTAAGTTCTACCCACAGATGCTATATTTAATATTTAAAACCCTCTGAAGGGGAAACAGAAAGAGACACGTGGCGATGTGGTGATGGAGAACACTGGCTCACAACTGATTGGGTGCTAAATATTTATTAGAGCTTTACCTTCACAGTCAGAGCCCAGACTGTCCACTAGCCATCAGCCATCAACCGTCAGCAACACGGAGACGAGCGAATTGCTTTATACGCGGACTAAACGCTGCACCGAGTGACTCCACACATAAAACGTGTCAAACCTCTGCCTTAAACGTAGTTTAACAACAAGCTGTCAGCATGCCATCTCATTCCTACATCAGGTTAGTTTGCAGAAATCTGAAGTGCCTATTGTTGACAACCCATATGGAAAAGAAATAGTAAAAACATATATGATTTACTCATGAAAGTGGCCACTTTCTCATTACTTTCATATATTTTTTTAGTAAGTATACAAAACATACAAGTTTTATTATATAATTTTTCAAGGGATCTTATATGTGTTTTCACTCTTGTATGCTTTTCATACAAGTTTCATACAAGACAGATACAAACTTTATAAGATTTATATATATCTTTTCCATATGGGAACCTTTAAGGATTATGCTTGCAGCTAAAGACATCATCATGGCCTTAGTGTTTTCTGAGGTCTGAACTAGCGCCACACAAAAAATGTTGCTTCTAGACTATTAATGGAAAATGGTTGCAGTGAAAGTATCAAGTAGTCAAAGAGAAAGAGGGAAATATCTAAAAAATATCAATTTCTTGTTGGTTTTTTTTTTTCTCCTTTCTAATAATCCTGTCACACTTCAGACTTTACTCTGCAACTACTGCAAAAAAAAGGTCTGATATGATAAAACTAGTGGAAGTTGGCAGATCTGCTTTTCTTTTCTTTTTTTCATAATTGCAAACAGGAAGTTGTATCTGGCAAAAACTTTTCTGGTTTCTTCCCTCTTTATAGATGAGGATTTTACAAACTAAGAGTATTTAAACTCAGAGGGTTAAAAAGATATCTCCTTGCATAACAGTTCCTAAAAAAAGAGATGAATGGAAAAGGAAAGAAAAATATATATATATATACATATATATACATTTATGTCTTTTCCAGTGAAACTTGAACTCTCATCGGTCTTTGATTTGTGTCTCTAGGTGCTATCGGTGGAGTGTGTGCGCTGGCTAATGTGCTGGGCCAGGAGCTATGTGAGTTGGAGCGTCTGTGTGTGTCCGGGCGTTGGGAGGAAGCCAGAGTCCTGCAGCAGCGCCTTATCGAGCCCAATGCCGCTGTGAGTACCATCTGCTGCTCATTGCGCGCTTTTATCCATCGCAGACATGAACTCCCACAAATGGTGCCAGACTGGAGGTTTAGTCACATTTCTTAGAGGTAAAACTGTTCTGCCTGAAATACTCTTACTGATTGCACTCTGGGCCAAGAAGACAAACCTGATTTTTTTTTCTTTGCTGTATTTATAGATAATCTGATGTTAAACTCAACACAAATGTTACTTCCTCTATGAACTATTCATGCAAAGTCCAGTGCACTCAGAAAAAAACCAGCTTCCTTCTCAGACACAAATGATTCTTTTGGTTTTTTTTATAAACAACAGACACTGACAGCATAAGCTGCTTAAAGTTAACCTTAGCCTTGCCTTTGGTTCGTCTTACGCCTGTTAGCACACAGGGCAGCTTATGATCGCCAACAAATACGGTCATTCAAAGCCAGCTGATGCCAACAATGTTCAGATCGTCAGTGAACATCCACCTCAAATGATCTTTTGGTTGGCCTTTCTTATGTCTACCCATTCATGGAGTCCAGGTCATGGTGGTCTTTGCAAATTGTTCAGGAGATGCAGTGGCTTGCAAAAGTATTCGCCCCCCTTGAACTTTCCCACATTTTGTCACATTACAGCCACAAACATGAATCAATTTTATTGGAATTCCACATGAAAGACCAACACAAAGTGGTGTACACGTGAGAAGTGGAACGAAAATCAAACATGATTCCAAACATTTTTACAAATAAATAACTAAAGTGGGGTGTGCATAATTATTCAGCCCCCTTTGGTCTGAGTCAATACTTTGTAGAACCACCTTTTGCTGCAATTACAGCTGCCAGTCTTTTAGGGTTTGTCTCTACCAGCTTTGCACATCTACAGACTGAAATCTTTGCCCATTCTTCTTTGCAAAACAGCTCCAGCTCAGTCAGATTAGATGGACAGCGTTTGTGAACAGCAGTTTTCAGATCTTGCCACGGATTCTCGATTGGATTTAGATCTGGACTTTGACTGGGCCATTCTACCACGTGGATATGTTTTGTTTTAAACCACTCCATTGTTGCCCTGGCTTTATGTTTAGGGTCGTTGTCCTGCTGGAAGGTGAACCTCCGCCCCAGTCTCAAGTCTTTTGCAGACTCCAAGAGGTTTTCTTCCAAGATTGCCCTGTATTTGGCTTCATCCATCTTCCCATCAACTCTGACCAGCTTCCCTGTCCCTGCTGAAGAGAAGCACCCCCAGAGCATGATGCTGCCACCACCATATCTGACAGTGGGGATGGTGTGTTCAGAGTGATGTGCAGAGTTAGTTTTCCGCCACACATAGCGTTTTGCATTTTGGCCAAAAAGTTCCATTTTGGTCTCATGTGACCAGAGCACCTTCTTCCACATGTTTGCTGTGTCCCCCACATGGCTTGTGGCAAACTGCAAACGGGACTTCTTATGGTTTTCTGTTAACAATGGCTTTCTTCTTGTCTCTTCCATAAAGGCCAACTTTGTGCAGTGCACGACTAATAGTTGTCCTATGGACAGATTCCCCACCTGAGCTGTAGATCTCTGCAGCTCGTCCAGAGTCACCGTGGGCCTCTTGGCTGCATTTCTGATCAGCGCTCTCCTTGTTCGGCCTGTGAGTTTAGGTGGACGGCCTTGTCTTGGTAGGTTTACAGTTGTGCCATACTCCTTCCATTTCTGAATGATCGCTTGAACAGTGCTCCGTGGGATGTTCAAGGCTTGGGAAATCTTTTTGTAGCCTAAGCCTGCTTTAAATTTCTCAATAACTTTATCCCTGACCTGTCTGGTGTGTTCTTTGGACTTCATGGTGTTGTTGCTCCCAATATTCTCTTAGACAACCTCTGAGGCCGTCACAGAGCAGCTGTATTTGTACTGACATTAGATTACACACATTTGTACTCTATGTAGTCATTAGCACTCATCAGGCAATGTCTATGGGCAACTGACTGAACTCAGACCAAAGGGGGCTGAATAATTATGCACACCCCACTTTGCAGTTATTTATTTGTAAAAAATGTGGGATTTTTGTTCCACTTCTCACGTGTACACCACTTTGTATTGGTCTTTCACGTGGAATTCCAATAAAATTGATTCATGTTTGTGGCTGTAATGTGACAAAATGTGGGAAGATTCAAGGGGGGCGAATACTTTTGCAAGCCACTGTAGGTGAAGAATGTGTCCTCCTAATTGAAATCACTAAGTAATGGTGTCAGTGTAGTAACTCAGTCCGAGTAAGAGATCTTAAAAATCCTTTGCAGGCTGTGTTGTTGCAGTTTGTTGAGGTTTTGGGAAATGTTTTCCATTGCTCTCTGTGTTTCTCATGCATACAGGACAGTGGGCACAGCTACTGAATTGAAAAGACATATTTTTGTAGCTGAGTTTAGAGAGACAGATGCACAGATCAGTTCCAGTCATTATAGTATACTTAAGGCTTTGTCCACCTAGCTGATGACAGTCCAGTCAACCATACTATCAGCAGTGAGTACTAGAACTTGTTCACCTCTTCTACCTGCCTTTGGTTGATATGAATGAGAATCTGTATATGCACTACCCAGTCTGTAGTCCTCTGATCTGGTTGAGGTCTACAACATGTTTAGCTTCTCTACAAAGCAATCCAACAGTTGACTCACCTCCTTATAACAAAATCAGTAGTGAAGAGGAATAGAAAAGGTGAGAAACACAACCCTGTGGTATTCCAGTTTCAGTCTTGTGGAAATCTGTTGTGGCATTTTCCGTGCAGATGCAGTAGCAAGAGCAATGTTAAAGAGAGCCTTGTGCTCTTGTAATTCAAGGTTTTGTTTGATGATCATTCGCAGGGTAAAGATCTGTTTAGTGCATTAACTGCTTCTGCGAAAGCCAGCTTGTACCTCTTTTAATCGCTGTTATAACTGGACACGATGGAGTAAAAAAATGCTGAGGATTTTTCCAGGGACACAAATGGTACAGCTAACTTAACTAGCTGGCTAACCTTAGCTTGCTACTCTTCTTGCCAGAAAAATGATATCTGAACAGAAACACTGGCTGGCTTACATAAGCCATGAAAGTAACTCAGTCAGTAAAGTAGCAAATGATTTTGTGCAAGAATAAGTGATGTAATTGTCACAAAACACAGGAATTATTAACCATTGTGTTCTGTAATAACCTGTTAGCCGTGACTCCAGGCAGGTACACTTAGCTTTAACTTGGCTTTGCGCCATGTATATTTATATACATATATATCTTTGTAGCATCAGGTTAAATGTCAGTTTTGCACTGTATGTCACTCTGATTTGT
Source organism: Neolamprologus brichardi (assembly GCF_056152115.1). Taxonomy (NCBI): domain Eukaryota; kingdom Metazoa; phylum Chordata; class Actinopteri; order Cichliformes; family Cichlidae; genus Neolamprologus; species Neolamprologus brichardi. Next base: position 2,826,814 of record NC_142109.1, on the reverse strand, counting down.
TCTGAATTGAAGGCAGGTGCTGTTGAGCATGTCTCAGGCTCTGTAAGTGTGCATTAAGGTAAATGTGGTGGTAAATGTCACTGCTCTACAGTCTAAATCATAAAACTCCATCTTCACTACAGCATGAAGTGGCATGTGGTACAGGTGGATTTCAGCCGTCAAATATAAATCACAAATAGGGAAAATGTCTATGTTTAAAGCTTTGCAAAGCACAACATCATCCATATGGGATATACAGTCAGGTCCATAAATATTGGGACACAATTCTAACATTTTTGGCTCCATACACCACCACAATGGATTCCAAATGAAACGGACGAGATGTGCTTTAACTGCAGACTGTCAGCTTTTATTTGAGGGTATTTACATCAATCAGGTGAATGGTGTAGGAGTTACAACAGTTTGCATATGTGCCTCCCACTTCTTAAGGGACCAAAAGTAATGGGACAGAATAAGAACCATAGATCAAACTTTCATTTTTTAATACTTGGTTGCAAATCCTTTGCAGTCAATCACAGCCTGAAGTCTGGAACACATAGACATCACCAGAGCTGGGTTTCATCCCTGGTAATACTCTGCCAGAACTCTACTGCAACCATCTTCACTTCCTTCTTATTCTTGGGGCATTTTCCCTTCAGTTTTGTCTTCAGCAAGTGAAATGCATGCTCAATCGGATTCAGATCAGGTGATTGACTTGGCCATTGCAAAACAGTCCACTTCTTTCCCTTCAAAAACTCTTTGGTTGCTTTTGCAGTATGCTTTGGGTAGTTGTCCATCTGCGCTGTGAAGCGCCGTCCAATGAGTTTTGAAGCATTTGGCTGAATATGAGCAGATAATATTGCCCCTAACACTTCAGAATTCGTCGTGCTGCTTTTGTCAGCAGTCACATCATCAATAAATACAAGAGAACCAGTTGCACTGGCAGCCATACATGCCCACGCCATGACACTGCAGCGCCATGCTTCCCTGATGAGGTGATATGTTTAGGATCATGAGCACTTCCTTTCCTTCTCCATACTCTTCTCTTCCCATCACTCTGGTACGTTGATCTTGGTCTCGCCTGTCCATAGGATGTTGTTCCAGAACTGTGAAGGCTTTTTTAGATGTCGTTTGGCAAACTCTAATCTGGCCTTCCTGTTTTTGGGGCTCACCAGGTTTACATCTTGTGGTGAACCCTCTGTATTCACACTGGTGGAGTCTTCTCTTGATTGTTGACTTTGACACACATACACCAACCTCCTGGAGAGTGTTCTTGATCTGGCCAACTGTTGTGAAGGGTGTTTTCTTCACCAGGGAAAGGATTCTTCGGTCATCCACCACAGTTTTCCGTGGTCTTCTGGGTCTTTTGGTGTTGCTGAGCACACCGGTGCATTCCTTCTTTTTGAAAATGTTCCAAACAGTTGTTTTGGCCACGCCTAATGTTTTTGCTATCTCTCTGATGGGTTTGTTTTGTTTTCTCAGCCTAATGATGGCTTGCTTCACTGATAGTGATAGCTCTTTGGATCTCATCTTAGCAGTTGACAGCAACAGGTTCCAAATGCAAACAGCACACTTGAAATTAACTCTGGACCTTTTTTCTGCTCATTGTAATTGGGGTAATGAGGGAATAACACACACCTGGCCATGGAACAGCTGAGAAGCCAATTGTCCCATTACTTTTGGTCCCTTAAGAAGTGGGAGGCGCATTTGCAAACTGTTGTAATTGTCACTGTCCACCGTTCACTTGATTTGGATGTAAATACCCTCAAATAAAAGCTGACAGTCTGCAGTTAAAGCAAATCTCGTTCGTTTCATTTGGAATCCATTGTGGTGGTGTATGGAGCCAAAAATGTTAGAATTGTGTCGATGTCCCAATATTTAGGAACCTGACTGTATATGAAGACTGATTAAAGCTCTGTGTTGCTAGGTGACTAGGAAGCTGGGAGTTCCCGCTCTGAAGCAGGCGATGGAGTGGTTTGGTTTCCACGGTGGCTCCTGTCGATCACCTCTTCAGCCGCTCACAGAGGCCGAGAGTCAGCAACTGAGGCGGGACTTCTCCTCCAATGGGTGGCTGTAAAGTGACCTTGGCGGAGCGAGAGTGCATGTGTGAGCGAGGTCACTATGTGTGGACCTATTAGCTGATGGTGTAATTATATCATGAAGGGAAAACACAGCTGCACATGAAAATAAATAAATAAATAAATATTCAGTTCTCTCCACTGTTGAGATTTATTGAGCCAAATCCAAAAACCTGCAAAAAACTCCCCCAAAACATTAAAATAAATGTGTAAATAAATTAACCCAACTTCAAAGTTCTACTTGGTTTTTGTTCTTCTTTTTCTTTGACTTGGACTGACAGAAATTTTCTTGGCCAATTCCAATTTTTCTCCAAGTGCTCTGCGACCAGTACTGCGACTGATTAACTGAAAACGAGTTGCTGTACACCCGCGTGTCCCTGACATATTTTAACTTTCCACGTAATAACAGGTGCAGAATATATTGTATAACAAAACAATTTCTTTATTATTTCGACTATTTTGGGCCATTACTAATACTGAGGCTGCTAGCTTCTGGCTGATACTGAGCTTTGTTAGCTTCTCTAAAATGTTCAACTGGCTGAGGTTGATTTAAGTGTCTGCTTAGGTTTGTTGTAACAAACATTGTCATGGTGGTCCCCCCGTGGTTTACTTTGCCAGACTTTGTGTACATATATATGTACACAATGTTATATAGTCTTTAAATCTACACCATAAAACATGTAGCAGCTGACATTACAGGTAATGGATCAAGCCAACAGAAGCCAATCAGACTCAGGAAGAAAAGTGCCTCTGGCAGTGAAAGCCACCACTTTAAGGTGTTTATACATTAAAACACTACAAGTGTGACAATGTACACAAACCAGAATAAGAAGCCAGTGACAGGCAATTAGCTGCTGATCTTTCCTGTTGTTTTTATCATGTGATCAGTTATTTATTTTCATATTTTGTTCCACTAAAGCAAAAGGACAAGTGGACATAATAAGAGATTCCAAACTAGGGACACTTTTTATCAAGTGCTTCTTAACCTCAGCCTTACACAGGGAAAAATAATACCCTCATATTTTAGCCTGTAACTGTTATTTTTCTTCTTTCAAGGAGGTTTTGTGATTACTCTGATTTGTTTTTTGTTGTTGCACAAAAAATATTTCCATGAAAATCCTGCCAGGGGTCGCTCGATGCAACTTATGGATCCAGTTTTGAATTCAGGAATTCCGTTAAACTCCCTTCAAATCTTTATGTATTAAATTGAAATAGGAAATATGTCAGCCATTGTCTTAATGTTCCCAAGATACCGATAACTAACCTGGATTGGTTCATAGCGAGGAGTGGCTTTTCAGCCTAGTGCAGGGGTCGGCAACCTGCGGCTCCAGAGCCGCATGCGGCTCTTTAGTCCTTATACTGCGGCTCCGCGTGGTTTGGGAAAACCACGCGCTGCAGACCACGCCCCGCCGCACGCATTAACCTGGTAAAATACATATTTAGGCAGAATTTTGCAAATATCTATTTTTAATTTTTCAGCAGCATAGTGCTCTTTTTCCAATTATTTTTTAAAAGTCAGGTCAAGGCTCCAAAAGCCCAAAGGCGATATAAGGGTGGCGGCTCGCAACAGTTTTTGTTTGCTACATGGATCATTTTAGTTCAGCTGGCTGTCTTTCCTTTTGTTATGTTTCTTTAAGAGTTCAAAATGTGTTAATTACATAAATAAAATGTAATTTTCTCTGTAGCACTTCAAGGATTTCACAAGCAACACACCTTAGTTGTTCACACAAAGCATAAAGGTAAAAAACAATATATACAGTGTTATCTTCATTGTAGATGTCAAAAAGTATTTGCGGCTCCCAGTGTTTTCTTTTGCGTGGAAACCGAGTCCAAATGGCTCTTTGGGTGTAAACGGTTGCAGACCCCTGTTCTAGTGTAAAAAGTAGATTTGTGTATAATTGGCGTGTAATGCATTTGGCAGATCATGACCTGTTTGACTTAAGCTTTGAAATGTGGGACTTGAACCTGGAACTCTTTAGTCAGGACTCATGTGTAACTTAGGAAACAATTACTTTGTCTAATCGTTAGTGGATGTGTAAAAATACAGAATTTGTAGACTCACAGCAGTAGACAGTAAATGGAAATCACCCGACAGTGGAGTAAATATGAGTTATTTAAGAAATACGGTGGTCTCACAGCGCATGAATTTTATACTTTGGACATTTGCACCTACTGCAATAGCAGAAAGTCATTTGTATGCATCAGCCTCATTAATTTAAGATGCCCTGTAACCTAAAGGTAATTGTCATGTAATTACAGCACAGCTTTGGCGTGCTTTGACCTCAGGAGATGTCTTATTATTCAGAATACCTCAGTAGAGCTATTGTATGGAAACTAAAAGTACAGCCAGGCCACTTGTAACCTCAGGCTGAATAACACTGAAGCCTCCCAAGGTCTTTGAAAAATAAAAAATTTGGAACAGAAAAACTATCACATCATTTTGCTCTTATTTAAATCAGTCATGTATGTTCAGCGTGTGTGTGTGTGTATAAAATATCTCACTGGGGAATGATGCCCATACTGTTTTTTCACTCATTTCCTGTGCTGATATTTATCTAATATTAGAAAAAACAAACCGGCGTTCTAGAGCAAATGTGCCCCGTGCCCTTCCTTGGCCAGACAGCACTGAATGATGCGTTCCTGCATGTCTGAGATTCGGTCTGGCCACCAAAAAGCCAAAGAAAAGTTCCTCATCTCAAATATAGATTTGATAAATGTTTTCAGAAAGACCTGAGATCAGCTCGAGTTCAGTGGGAGGCAGAGCTGCAGGTCATGGTCACAGTTTGCTGCAGAATACCAGAGCGCTCTTTGATGTGAAAAAGTTAAAAACCATAATTACTGTAATTAAAGCCGTGTAGCAGGTAGCCATGGCAATGAGAGCCTTTGGCTTTTTCACATAGCACTTTTTTTGCTTTTATCTTACCATGAGTCCAATTAGCACCTTTCTTAGCAGGAGATATTTTCAGAAATACTTACAGGATCATAAAAAAAAGGAGGATATGTTGTGTTTTCTTCTGTTCCTGTGCGACAAGGACACAGTACAGATGGAAAGCTCTGAGTATAAACAGTTTTGATTAAATCACCTGCCACTCAGTTTTAAGGACATCTGTCTTACAAGCACAGTTGTAGTTTATAAGTAATGTTTAACCCTTGGTCTGAAAATCTTCACTGTTTGAGAAACTTTGAAATTGTTTTTTTGAAAATACACTGCTTCACCGTGACAGACCTTTGTTACTGTGATTATTTGATTTGTCAAATATTGGAAGCATTCAGAGCTATTGAAGACACCGAGTCCTTTATTTGGGAGAATGTCTCCGCATAATGACATGTGACATTTTTTTGTGTAATAAGAGAATGTTCAGCGACTACGTGTGCCTTGTCTGTAAGACTGCAGAAAGTAATTTCCTTTAGAGTACATGGCCTTATAACAAATTCTTTCTTTGTGGCAGGAGTGAAAGATAAAAATCCAGATTTTGTGAATAAAAGTGTACTTTAGTGTCACCTTGGTTTTCAGAGGCCTGCTTTCTTTGCTGCAATACATGCTTTTTTGTGTCAATTTTACATTCAATTATAAGACCTTTAGTCACTTTTTTAAACAAAGTATTCAAGGACTTGTGTAAAAAGTGAGTTACTGAGCGCAGCGTCTGTAAAAAGTCACTGTGATTTGAAGCTGCGAGGGATAGTTGGCCTAAACTTTTCCTCACCTGCTTGTCTGATCCGGAGGATGAAGGGGAAATATAATATAAGCCAGTGCAACTACATACTTTTGGAGGCAAAGCTTCTGCAATCTGATACCCAGACATGCATCCCCCACCCTTGATATTGCTCTGCTAGGTACCAAGATAAGTGCAGTTTTATATGAGGTCACATTTCCTTGAAAAACAAGTTTATAAGTTTATCTCTTCTGTCTTCGGTACATGGACCATGAAGACAGAAGAGGAGTTTGATATATAATACAAAGAACCCCAAGTTTCTCCCAATGACAAGCCAGCACCTTGCCATACATATGAGGGTGTATGAGTTTTTGTGAGTCAGTGGGTGAATAACAAACACACTATAAAACTCTTTAAGAACTGCCAAAGTTTAAAGAAATGATTTCCTCAGTAGGTGCACATCATTTCCCCTTCACCAGAGACAGCGCTGCAATCAAAGCCCAGCATTATCACAGTAACAGGAAATAAGTTATCCTTTTAAAAGTGTCACGATGATAACGATAACTGATATTTTGAAATGAATAAAGATGGAGCAAAGCTACAGCGTCAGTAGCGATAATATTATGCAACTGTTCTTTTTTGTGTGCTTCTTTTTGCAGCCATGTATTTTGACTCTAATTACCCAAAACCAACACACACACAATTATGAATTTGACTAATACTGTCATTGCTTTTGTTTTTCTCTCATTTTCTTTTTGCGAAGTAAAAATCAGATGTTATATCACGTGAATACTAATTAATTAGCACTCATATCCAGAAACTGTGCTTAAATGATTAATAACCATAATAGATGGTATTAGAGAAAATAACATGGGAATACACTGTTAGTGCAAGTTTTACAAATGTGCTGTCAACATGTTGCGCTGTGCCAATTACTAAGTGTTTCCTTATTAGTTTATCGCAGCTTTTAAGCTGAACTCTGCCGCCCAGTGCTGCAGTCAAAGTTGACGAGAGCACAGCGGAGCCTGAACCGCGCTCCACAGAAACAACAGTGTGAGCTAAAAGAGGCAAAAATGTCAGCAGAGCTACAGAGTTGATAATAATCTTTTGTTTTTGCTACTATGAGTGACCTCTTTTCATCCAGCTAATGGAACCAGTCTGAAACACAAAAATCGCAGTAATAATAATAATAATAATAATAATAATAATAATACAGTAGTTAGTGGGGCTTTTACATGGTAAGTTAACAGTGGCCTTCTATAAAATAAGGTCTATTCAAAACACAAGTCAACAGTTTTTTTGTGTGTTTTTTTAAGTTCATGAAAGCGATTTAAGGCTCTGATCCTGCAGAGTTTGAAAACCATTCAACTAATGAGTTCATATTAATAAACCTGCTCAAGGATTTCTGATAATATGAGGTTTCTTCTTTTTATTTCATCTGTGTTTAACCTCTTTCCAAGGGCGGTCTTGTTACTGAAGATTTTTGCCAAAGAACTAAATAACAGAAAATCTTCAATAGCATCCTTAAATACTTATTCCTGTACCTTTCAGTCCTTTCAGACACCAGAGGAAAAGTGTCCTAATGTTTGATCAGCTGTGTTCTTAACTGTTGACCCCTGAGGTCTGAAGCCTCGGTGTAATTTAAGCATTCACGCCAAAATTTTGAAGTGTTGTCTTCACTTATTTCAAAAACCTTTTGGTAATTGGTTTCCTTTATCATTCTGTGAGGTGCAGTGGCTCTAAGTGACCACATGGAGGCGACACGCCCCACCGCTGCTTCTGCACTGTCAAGGGCATCCCTTTGATATGGTTCGGGTGATGTCTGTGCTCCCGGTGGGCAAACAGTAGGAGGGGGACTGGCCTCTATCTCGCTCCTGCTCCTGGGGTGAGCAAGTGGCGAGTCAGCAAAAGAGGCACAGCATCACCCGGAGGAGCGTGACGATGACACGGCGAGGTCACCGCAACAAAATCTCCCAACAAATACGCTCCCTCTCCCCCCGCTGCCTTCTCTGCACATCATCATCCCTCCACACCTGACGATCTGTCATCTGTCTCCCCCTCCTTTCCTCTCTCCACCCTGCCCTCACTTTTCTTTCTCTTCCCTCTCTCCTCTCTGCATCCCAGCCCCCCCAGGCAGTGTGGTGACCTCTCTCCTTCTGTGCTCCTTTCCTCCTCCATTATCCCCCACCCTGGTCGTGCCACAGATTAAAACCAAACTTAAAAGATTCCCCGATCCCTCCCATCCCCTTTTTTTCCTCTCCCATCTTTCTCTCCTCCCCCATCCTCTCTTCTTCCTTCCCCTGTGATTAGCTACTGCCTGACTCACGCAGCTCTCCCTCCTCCCTCTTCCCGAGAGCGTGGCACAGTTAAGATGGCTAAATATGAAATATCTTTTGCTCTTAATTTTGGCCTTCCACACCGTTGTGTGAGCTTCGTTGTGTAAGAGGAAAAACTCAGTTACAGCCTACCACCATGGTTAATTACAGTGGTTTGCAAAAGTATTCGGCCCCCTTGAACTTTTCCACATTTTGTCACATTACAGCCACAAACATGAATCAATTTTATTGGAATTCCACATGAAAGACCAACACAAAGTGGTGTACACGTGAGAAGTGGAACGAAAATCAAACATGATTCCAAACATTTTTTACAAATAAATAACTGCAAAGTGGGGTGTGCGTAATTATTCAGCCCCCTTTGGTCTGAGTGCAGTCAGTTGCCCATAGACATTTCCTGATGAGTGCTAATGACTGAATAGAGAGCACCTGCGTGTAATCTAATGTCAGTACAAATACAGCTGCTCTGTGACGGCCTCAGAGGTTGTCTAAGAGAATATTGGGAGCAACAACAGCATGAAGTCCAAAGAACACACCAGACAGGTCAGGGATAAAGTTATTGAGAAATTTAAAGCAGGCTTAGGCTACACAAAGATTTCCCAAGCCTTGAACATCCCACGGAGCACTGTTCAAGCGATCATTCAGAAATGGTGAATGAAGCTGGTCAGAGTTGATGGGAAGATGGATGGAGCCAAATACAGAGCAATCTTGGAAGAAAACCTCTTGGAGTCTGCAAAAGACTTGAGACTGGGGCGGAGGTTCACCTTCCAGCAGGACAACGACCCTAAACATAAAGCCAGGGCAACAATGGAGTGGTTTAAAACAAAACATATCCATGTGTTAGAATGGCCCAGTCAAAGTCCAGATCTAAATCCAATCGAGAATCTGTGGCAAGATCTGAAAACTGCTGTTCACAAACGCTGTCCATCTAATCTGACTGAGCTGGAGCTGTTTTGCAAAGAGGAATGGGCAAAGATTTCAGTCTGTAGATGTGCAAAGCTGGTAGAGACAAACCTTAAAAGACTGGCAGCTGTAATTGCAGCAAAAGGTGGTTCTACAAAGTATTGACTCAGGGGGCTGAATAATTACACACACCCCACTTTGCAGTTATTTATTTGTAAAAAATGTTTGGAATCATGTTTGATTTTCGTTCCACTTCTCACGTGTACACCACTTTCATGTGGAATTCCAATAAAATTGATTCATGTTTGTGGCTGTAATGTGACAAAATGTGGGAAAGTTCAAGGGGGCCGAATACTTTTGCAAGCCACTGCATATCAGTGCACAATATGTAGGCAAAGCAGCTCAACATGTATTTGTCTGGTTAACAAGTAGCGTTTATGTAGTCACGGTTTTTCTGCCCCATGAAATTTCTGATCTTACTATTGTTCGTACTCTCTGGAAAGCCACAGAGCTTCATTCATGTAACGAGGCTTTTAAAAAACACCAGTGAGCCGGTTTCTTCACTGTAGTTGATTTTCATTCATGCAGGATTCTGCAACTGTAATATTCTTGAAAGGGCCCAGTGCTGATTGATCCCGCCACTAAATCCCATCCCCAACGATTGCATTATTTGATCCTGTTTGAATCATTTTTGTCAGCTCATCAAGGAATATAAAGAACTTTTGTATTTTATCTTCATTTTGAAGAGTCTCACAGAGCAGGAAGCATTAAAAGAATAATGAATTTTTACTTTTGAAGAGAGCTTTTTGACAAATAAAGAACGGCTGTTTAAACCAGCAGACTCAGCTGGGTGGCATTACAGTGTGCCTCGCTTCTAACCAGAAAAAAAAATAAAAAGCTGGTCTGTTGTGAACCTTGCAGGAATTATCAATTAAATGTGTGAGACATTAATTGCTACATGCAATGTTCTATAATTTGTGTCTAAATTGGACAAAAGTAAACGTGGCTCCTCTTGTGTTAGTTAAGATTAAGAAGTGACTTTGTATTAATTGTAGTCTACCTTACTAATTATAAGGTGTCTGACATCAATGTGAGAGTTTTAGATCAAACCAAAGTTACAAATGGGGCCCCTAGAGCTCGTTTAAGGTTTTTTTTTATGCTCAGTATCTTTTAGAATTGGAACATGAAGCACACAGTCAGGAATTGTCTAAAGACTAAGTTGAAGTATAAATCTCTGAACATTTTTATAATGAGGTCCCAGCTCACCACTCTTTGACTCCCTGTTTCTGAGCCACATCACTACTACACAAAAAAAGGACGAAAGGAAGGGCAGCATGAGGGGGAAGATGAGAGAAAGACAGAGAAGTGGGGGGGGGGAATTTGTGAACCAGACGGATGGAGCTCAAAGATTACGAGCATGTGAAGGTCCAGACAAAAGGTAGAGAGTGGAATAAATGGAAAGGTAATGGTTGACATGCCCGGTAATAAGTAGAAATAGTATTTAAAGTCACAAAGATTTAAAAATAATAATAATAAGTTTGATTAGTCTGACAAAGATATACATTGCTGGTTTCACAGTGAGATTTCAGTCCTAATTGGGATTGGCAGCTGGAGGTTGGTACAATAAGGGAGCTTCAGAGAGTGACAAAGGTAGCGACAACCTGATTAATAACTAGTTAAACTGGGCGTTGTAGATCTAAAATTAAGCATAATTGAGCAGCTGCATGACCTATTTCTTTGCCTCAAATGGAGACCGTCCTCAGCAGAGGAACAAAAAAGCAGCACTGATTGCTCGAAAGCTTTGAACAGCCAGCATTTTTGTGGCAAGATTATGAATTAACCTCATTAAAAAGCAAAACTGGAACTTTTTTTTTGATGTGCTATAAAAAAATAAAAGTTAAAATTTCTGCTTCCCTGTAAACTTAACTAATGAAGTTTTATTTTATGGACAATGTTGTACAGCTTTGATTCACACATACATTCATGCAACACTGCTATCTGTACAGTGGGCTCTAGAAGCCCGACCATAAACTCTATATAAAAGTAAGACTGTCCTTAGTTTCTAGGCTATCGTACTACCATTTGGTTTTGGGTGTTTTCTGGATTACCGGGCACGAGCTATCGGCTAACTCTTGCCTGGCTTGCTAGCTTCATTACCAACTAACATCCGTAATTCACTGCTATATAAAATGGGATGCTAACATTTCCAGTGAAGATCAGGCTTCAAAGAAAATGTACTCACTGAGACAGTCTCTTTAAGCCCCCCAGTCACAAAAGCATAGAGATGGTTTGCAACCATGTTGTAACCACCAGTCACTATGTCAAAATGAATATTCCCCAACCAGCTGGCGAGGTTGGTTGCTGGAGGTTGCTGGCAGAGACTGTGGAATAAATTGCTAATGACCCATTCACCCAGTGACCTCCTGGCAACCATCGGTCGCTGACCGTCGGTCCTGGCTTTAGTCACTATCAGGATTCTGTGAGCAGTAGTTTGCATGGAACCTGTTGATTTATTTGCAAACAAGCTACTCTCTAAGCAATAGTGCGAAAATCGCTTCTATTGCACTTTTTCGAGTTTCACAAACCCCTGTGTGGTTGGTCAGTGTTTCCAGACAAGTTGGCGTCTTTCATGCAGATTACTAGAGACTGCAGCAATCTGCTCATAACCAAAGCAATCACAAGGAGGTTTCTGGTGCAGCCAGCAATATCCATCAATCACATGCCAGCCAGTCAGTGAATACACATTTTTCCAAACTCATTTGAACTTGCCAGGAGATTGCCAGCAGGTCTGTAATGATGTGTAACTGGGTTCTTAGTCCAATCAAAAAGGGAAAAGGATAAATCAGCACCTTCTTGTCTATATGACCATGTCCTTAACATTGCTTTAAGCTTTGAAACAGTATAAACTAGTAGGTTAATTGATTTAAATGAGCACAATTCTGTTTGTCCCCAGCTAAGAGGATGCCACTTGGTAGAGATGGAAAACAAGCAAGTGGACAGTATATTTGCTGGGCTGACATTTACCAGGTAGTCTTAAATCCAACTTTTTAAATATACATAAATGAATAATCAATTTATATTATGTAAAAAAAAATGATTGTTTGATCATAAGAGCTCTGGCCCTCCCTATTATTGCATTTGATACATATTGTAGGCTACAGGAGCTATATGAACAGTTGGTTCATATTAGCAATTAACATTGTGTTGCAATTGTTTGATTAGAAAGCAACGTCTTTATGTGAATATGCAACCTGATCATTACCAGAATTAATGTGCATTGACGTGATTTCAGCCTGACTCGGTAACTTTTACTAGGCAACAGTGGGGATAACAACATGATCCTAGTATTTTCTTAAAGTATGCTTTTACTGTTGGTTTGAATGAGGAACCTCTAGCAGCAGAAATCTTATTCTGCACAGTTCGTTTTTAAATGACTTCACCAGGACATTCTACGATTGAACCATGTTTTTATATTGATTTATGCTGCTTTAAGACTTACTTCAGTGATTATATTCATGTGAAATGCATATTTCAGCATTTGTGGAGTTTAAAACAAGCTTTAAGTTAACCATAAAAATAGCATGTAATGTGTAGAAAGTAGATTGGAGTGGGACCAGTGGAATACAGGATAGCATCATGAGCGTAAAAACAGAAATTCCAGAAATCAGAATTCAAAGCGGCAATAGTGTGTTTTGGAATTTTAATTCATTGGAACAGCACTCACCTTCTGGAGAGGATAGGCTCTGCTGTCTCTCCCTATCAATCTCCACCTACACTGTGCATTTAGTCTGAATGCCCAAGTTCAAGCACCTTCTTCAGGACTGAAGAAAACAAAAAAAGGCTATTTGTCGCAGATTACTGCTAGAACCTACTACATCTATCTGACCATCAGTGTATGGATTTTTTTCCTTGATGGATGTTGAATATGTATATCATGTCTTCATGTCCCTTGGTACTCCCACCCCCTACATCCTCTCCTCTCCTCTGGTGTTTTAGCTAAGCCCAAGTGTTATTCCTCCTCTCCAGCATTTACACATGCAACTCCATCCCTCTCACCCTACTGCAATCTCCGGTTTTTCTTGTTTCGTGTGCCTGAAGCACCTGCAGGGAGAAGGCGGCGGCATGTTGAATGTGAAAATATCACCATAAAATTAATGTGTCCTGGTCTTAAAATCAAGACGTGCTGTGATGACTAGCCTGAGGGGGAACTGTAATAAAGACTTGATTTCATCATGTAGGGAATGAAATGAGTGTGAGGCTCAGACTCTTTGAATTTGGGGGAATTTTAATGTATAGTACTTGTAGAATACTTCTGCACAAAAGCCCAGCATGTGTGTTTCTTTGCACATTTTCTAATGTTAATGTCAAAACATCTTGTTGCCCTTTGCATACAAAGTATGCTCATCATCAGCGTTAAGGCATGTACTACTTTTTACACCATACTGGAAAATAAAAATACAGAAGGTCCATTTGTTGTCTGTAGACATCTATGCAACACTCACAGACTGTATATAAAACATCAGCATAGCTTCTGGGTGTGAAAAAGGAAGCCAAGGCTTATACTACAGTCAGACTAAGGAAAGCAGTTGATAGAAACTGCAGAACGAATAAAAGTCTTGCAAACACCTGCAATGAAGTTGTGATCTTGTTGCCTTTCAAATGGTTACTTCAAAGACCCGTACCAGGTTTGCAAACTTTTCCATCTTCAAAGTGACCTTGTTGTGTCAACACGGCGACAAAACTGAATGACGAAGACATTTTGCCATCAGTTTGTGATTGAATGGGTGCAACTGGGTTTCTAGTTACAAGGAGTCTTATTTTTCCTCCTGTGTCATTGACCCACAAAATCATGCATTTTTTTTTTACTGCCCAGTAGAGCAGGGGTCTCAAACTCAAATGAGCTGCGGGCCACTTCTGGCACCGTCATCTCATTGGAGGCCACTTTAGTGTCCAAGTAGAACAAAACAAAAAACACGGAAACACCCACTAATATTTCCTAAAATGTAGTGTTTTGTTTGTTTGATTTAATTCCAAATATTGTGTAACGAGACAAAATTGCAAACATGAACGCAAAACTATCTGAAGCCTTTCAGTTTCAGTTTCCTTTGTCAACATTACAATGAAATGTATTTGACGAGCAGAAGACAGCAGTATAGTACAGTAGTTTCATTCAACTACTAAATAAACAGCTCTTTCAGGCCAGACACGTGCCAGCACTTTTGCTACAATTTTGTTTGTATTTAACAAAATAAGCTTTTGACTGTAAGTGAAAACTGTTTTCTTTCCAAATAAATCTCTCACTGAACTAACACAGCCAACCCCTCAACATGTTTGCACTCTCTTGTTACCTCGGTCAGGTCCTCGGCTCTGACCCGTGGTAAGGAGACCTCTGGCTAATACTTTGGGTTCCGTGTCGGGCTCGTAGCCGGGAACTAGCTTTACTGTCTGGGTCAACTTTGCTAGCGACAGACAGAAAGAGGCATTGAAAGGCTGCTCCAGCAGAACTTTATTGTTTCGGAGGAAAACACGAACACAGTGTACAGTCGAGTCTTAATTTCTTTTTAATTTCTGCTCGGTAGCACCTCGTACTTTTCTCCTTTTTCTCCCTCCCTCACGCTCACACACACACAGCAGGAGGGGCGGTCCCACACGTTCTCCCTGCAGCACGGACTACACCGCCCATGAGGCTACGGTCTTAAAGGGCCATGCCTGTAACACTCTGCCATCGTATTAAATAATTTTTCATATAATAATAATTAAAAAAATATTTCTTCACATCAATATGCGGGCCGCAAGTAGAGGTGACATGGGCCGCAAATGGCCCGCGGGCCGCGAGTTTGAGACCCCTGCAGTAGAGGGTGACTCTTGCATCTAATTGTATAGTTTGATAAAAATGACTTGTTGGTTCACGTGATCTGTGACCTCACAACCCTTTTCTGAAGAGTTCTTGATCCGTGTCCCTAGTTTGAAATCTTACTGAGTAAAACACGACGCTGGTTTTGTAGGTTATGGTTGCTGTTAAGGTGAAAAAGGAGGCTAAACCAGTGAGCATACAGCATTACCACTCACATTTGGTTTCAAAACAACAAGACAGTAATAGCAAAAATGATAAGCCCGAGGCTTCACAGTGGGTTTTCCGGTGGCTTGGGCCATCGTTTATATACAGGCTATAGCAACACTATGAACATTAATAGACTCAAACTGATTCTCACAGACTCTAAGTGTATTTGAAAAGCATGGGCATGCAGGTTGATGCAGTGACTTTTTAATAAAAGCTCCTGGAACCAACATTCTCGCAGTCAGTGACTTATTTTACCATGTGTGGTAAAGCAAAGTATCCAGAGAATAAAGTGATATTTTGAATATTATTCAACTTTTTTTTGTTTTTTGGGATTAAACATAGTCGAGTTGAATGATTACGGGGTTTTGTGTTTTTCGCAAGGAAGTTTTATTTTGACATCAAATGCTGTTCATGAACGTGATGACAAATGGGAAACAGCCCCAGAGGCCCCCCCTGATAAATATATACCCTCAGTGTATCTAAGAGTTTCCTGCCCTATCTATTTCATTTGAATACCCTGCGGTTGCTTTTGCAATGACAAGATCACACTGGACTCTCTCCTGGTGAAGCTCTAATGTAAGCCTCCACCCAACAATACATTTAGTATCTTCAGGTTTCATCATTTAATTCCAAAAATGGACAAATGTCTGTGTGAATTCGGTTCCTCTCAGACTCGTGTTTTCTCTCCTGGCTGGCAGGTCTTAGAATCAGCTGATTTGAATAAGAAGCAGCCAGTATCGGGGTGATGTTTATGTCTAACCTTTCTGCCTATATCGTCTCATCCTTGAGCTGGAGCTTATAGCGGAAGAGTGATGGCTGCTGAAATTTTTATTTAGCAGATGAATATACCTATTATATAACTCCCCCAGCGCACTCAGGCATCCATGCATTGACTCAAACACACATACACAAACTCCCAAAAGTGCCATTGTAGAGCAATTAAAACAGACAAAATCCACGCTTTGTGTATCTGTGCCCCCCTCTTTCTTCATACACCTTTTTTTTTTTAATTTCTCACAGCTATATGTGCAGTGACAGGCCTTTCTTATCAGTATGCTGCGTGCACTTCCTCTCTAAACATGGCCAAAGCTTTTGGGAGCCGTGAAGCTTCACTGATAAGATAAGAGACAAAGCCCCCTCTCTTTAAGGAAAGCATGAAATAGAAAACAGGAGATCCCTCCCTGTGGAATTAGAGAGATAGAATGGAAGAAGAGAAGCGATGATGTTTGGAAAATGAAATTTAAAAACCACGTCAGATGTGATCCACGAGGTTGGGGGGGGGTCACTTTTAGGAACAAAAGAAATGCACACAAACACGCATGTACATCTTCCACTGGTGGTGTGTTACATGAAGATGATCTGCAGAGCATATTTAAATACTTTGCCATGGAAACAGGCTCCATGATTAGGGGCAAATAGGCAAAACTGCTGCAGCACTTGGGATTGAGATGATACAAATTAAGGGAACTCTGGACGGTTGCCAAGGAGACGAAACAGGCGGAGGGGTTAAAGTCCAACCTAAACACACCTTAAAGCTATTTTAGTGACAGCAGAGCAGAGAGTGGGTGGGGGGAGGGGAGGATGAAGCAGGGGGAGGGGTGGAGGTGGGCTTCCGACAGCCGAGCTCCGCGAATAATCGTTAAACCTGCCGAGATGTGTGATCAGAGTTCAGAATCCTTCCATATGTCTCCGCATGTGTATGCGTGTTGACTTGTTGTTGTGTGCGCCTTCCGTTGTTGTGCCGTTCCAGTGTTTCATGTCTCCCGGCGGCCCTCGCACCACAAACACAAAAGGCTCACAATCTGGTTCGGTTTCATGCATTTTCTTTATTGTTTTGTCTGTGGATTCACTTCCATCTAAAATACCAAACACTATTCATCTTTTGTTTCCATGACATCATCATCTTAACAACAATTTCATCAGAAACGACAACACAAAGTGACTTTATGGCTTCGTGACATCAGCGAGTCTCAGTTTCCGAATGTTTTTGCAGTGTTTAAAGGTGCTAAAACGGGGACGTGGCCCCACGTGAGACGACATAAAACATGCATCTGTGAAACTTCTGACGAAGAAAAAAAAAAAAGCCCAGTTACTGAGTTTTTATTTACAGAGATAAGTTTTGGTTATCAGTTGTCAACTTTGTCTGCAAGTTTATTTTTAGTCAACAATAGCTTTTGTTTATTTTTCATCAAAATGAATATTTGAGCTCACGACTGAACTTGGACAAATGATTAAATGCCTAAAATGTTTAATTTTTCTCCTTCAGTTTTCATAAAAGACTGAACAGTACTGTACAGTATGGAACTGTACAGTATGGCACCTGAAAAGAGACGCGATTAAAGCCTCTGAGAAGCCACAAGTTGACCTTTGATTTGTTTTGAAAACAATAAAAACGCTCTGTATTAGGAAAACTAAATTCAATTAGGATACAAGAAAAATAAATGCATTATGCAGACTTGTATCTCCTGATAAAGATCATGGGGAGTGTTTACAATTAGAAAAACCACTGAATGGACCTAAAAGGGGACCAATTTTAACGTCTGCATTGTGATTGGACTCTGGATTATTAGCCTGAGCTTTTGGCTCACAAGAACTTTGTGCACATACTTAATAATGTGAAACTTTAAACAGCATAATAGTTGATGGGGATACATGGGGAACAACATGCTAGGTCACCTTCGAGATTGTATTTTTGCTTAAAAATTAAAGGAACCCTGACTATGAAAACATGTATAGATTAAACACTACAGATTAGTCTGACTTTCAGTTTTACTTCCAGAAAATACTTCAATTAGTCATATTAGTCAGTGACCAATGTGCAAGGTTTACTGGTGCCTTCAGTCATCCTTTAATAACCAGTAATATTTCTGAGCACCTTTTGCTTCAAGTGCAAAAAGAGATACGTTCCTATAACCTAATTGCAGGTCTTTTGCAGAGTGTCTTTTTCCTACCACCTTCCTCCTCTCCAACAGGAAAGCTGTAAAGCCTTCACTGTTTTTTTAACTGGAAATTGCAAACAAAAGCAGCACACTGTGACAATTTTTAAACCTCTGGTTTGTTAGAAATTTGGACCGACTCAGTTTTTAAATCAATAAAAGCAAACTATGTGTTTTGACAGCGTGCTTTAGAAACAGCAGCCACAAGCTGAACTAGTCAGGGTTCTTTTTAACAAGGCTGGTAATTATATTTTAGTGCAACTATTTTTTACCTTAAAGAGTAAATGTCATTTACTTTGTGTTGATTGGCTTCTTTGACCAAACAGTCCTGAAAAAAATCTAATCTGCCTCTAATCTGTGGAGCTTTCCTTTGGCTGAATTAGCAGAAGTGCTCTCATCAGGCTGTCAGCACACAGAACTGAGAGACGTTCAGTCTTTTTAATGGCTCAACAATTATTCCCTCTAAAGGGGTACTGCAGCAATTTCATATTCCACTTAAATGGGTGAAATTCAGTCAGCAGAGGCTGACATATCCTGACTTTAAACTATGTCAACACAGGAGGCATAACATAAGCAGCACAATAGCTGCTCTACACAGCATGGAGGTGCTGGCTTCACTCAGAGCCTCATTCACAATGATTTTATTTATGTGCGTGAAATGGAAGAAAATACACTCAAAGTACAAACACACCTTTCTGGCCACCAAATGTGCAATACAAATGAAACACAAACTGCCTTCTAAGCAGAAAGCTGAACTGATTAAAACAGAAGCATATCTGTTCCATCGGAGATCAGATAGACGACTGAAAACCATGCATGAAATATTTCTCTGCAGAACAGCCATGCATCCCTAGTCTGGATCACGCCCCAATGCCGAATCCTAAATTTCCCATTATGCAGCTTGATAGGCTTTTCTATAACATAAAGCAAGTTCTGCTTATTTCAAACAAAATTGCCAGAGAGCCCCTTAAAGACACCAGTTTTACTCCAACAAAAGCTATTGTTGTATATTTTCATGGCGTATTTCAGGATAAAATCTCGACAGCAAGATAATGTAAGACCTGAGCCATTTTTCCCATTGTTGCTGAAAACTTTAAAAAAAAAAAATCCAAAAAATCTCTAAAATCCAGATATTTGGAAAAACCTTGTGTAATGTTTCAGTTTCCATCTCTCAGGTATTTGAAATACCCAAAACAAATATGAAGGCATACTGTGAGTGAAGGCAGTGAGTTGGTTGTTACTCATCGGGCAATCATCTCACCAGTGTGATAAACTGGTAAACCGCTGCCCTTCAACCCCACACTCATGTTTTCCCTTTATTAAGCACAAACACAAAAACACACAGAAAGACAAAAAGATTTAAGAGAAAGCAATAAGAGTAAGTAAAACAGTCAGCCGGTATTCAAAGCACAGTAGAAGAAGGTTTTTGTTCAGGCACTCGATTAAGTAACTGTGTCTCATTTTTCATAAGCAGTGTTGATTCTCTCACTTGTTGAACAACTGTTAAAGAGCCCTGGATTGCTCTCGCCCTATTTTCTCATTACAGTGGTGATTATGGTAATGGGCTTGTTTGTGTTTGTGCCGTACATAAGGACAGTCTAAGCGCAAGTGTGTGCGTGTTTGTGTGAAAGAGTGTGAGAAGTAAATACTGTGGAACTAATGAAATTATAGACACTGATTATCTCTCCATTCCTCACACATGTGTGTGAATTAAGTGTCCGTTTCTCTCTATACAGACTCAGGCAATGCCTCTTGAAAGAGAGAGAAAATATTAAAATGTACATGCAGCTCAAGACACCAAGAATAACAACAACAATGGATTCCTGGTGTAAATGAAACAGTCAGAGAGCCTCAGTAAAAAAGAAAGAAAGAAAGAAAACTGTCCTCAAAAATGGCATTTCACTGTTAAAATAACCCATTTAAAAGGCATCAAGTCCTCAGACTGTTAGAAATCCCACCTAAAACGGAATTCACGTTATTTCATTCCATCCGTTTGCATAAAAAATTAACTGTCTGAATTTTGTTGATGTTCTTTGTCTTTATGTTTACATTTTGATGAATGATCCAAGTAGGCTGACGTGTACTCTCCTTTTAAGAATATAATAAATAAACCACAGCACTCCCAATTTATAGCTACCACTTGAAGTGAGACTCGTGGTGGATTGATGTGTGTGACGTAACTACTAATAGATTATAATTAAAGGTTAATCATAGGCTATTAATTTTAATATTCAGTAATTATTTTATTTAATTGATCATAATTTGGGGTTTAATAAGAGAAAGTGCTGCTGAAGCTGTGGAAGGAAAAGAATTAACCAATAAAGACACAATAGTCTCTAGTAAGGACTAATCAGACACAATGTGCTGTTTACACAGCTGACAAAAATAACTGAAGAAAATGAATAAATGTGACTTTGGACATTCTGATATGGATCCTGCTGCTCTTTGATGCTGCTGTGTTTGCAAACAAGCTGAAAGGAAAGACTTCTTAAACAGCTGGAAGCAACTTTTATATCAGCTGCAGTTCAAGGTGACTCTTGTTCATTTAACCTGTTACAGTGTTTTTTAAATGCAGTCAGTTTTCAGTTTCTATCTAATAATTTTAAGATTAATCAATGCGGAAAAGCCTAACATGCAAGAAAAGAAAAGGAGAACCTTGTTTGAAATGATGCTGAAATGTGCAGAAAGTCATATTTCTAGCCTTTCTCCTGTGTACAGAATGTGTACACAAAATATATTTTTTTAGGGTTTGAATTATTTCAATCACTATTTTAAACTGAAGAAGAGTCAAATTTGATTAGTAAGACTAATTTCCTAGTGTTAGCGTATCTTTGCACAAAGTCGGGGAATAACATGAAAGAGCAGAATAGCTTTGTCTATAAAATATCAAACTTTCAGTTAAATAAAATTTATACGGCAATCATAAAGAATTATATGAGAACTTAAGAATCACTCACTGCCCACTGGAAATTAGCTTAGCCTAGGAGAAGACTGAACAATGTTAAGTCAATTAAGCTACTTAGCTTAATCTGGCTTTAGCATCATACTTGGCACAGATGTGGACATGGTACCAAAACGTAAAACTATTTCTTAGCGTATTATTATTTATTTTAGTGATCTTAGATAATCTAGTGAGAATTAAGAGTTGAAATGCTTTGTTTTTAAATCAAACAAATAAAAAAAACCCCGAAAGAAAATAGTTCAATGTTCCTGTGACTATTAATTTTAATTCAAGACCTCACATTCTCCTTTTATAATGTTCCAACCGGCTCTAAAAGCTATGGCAGATAGCATGAGCATGTAACCTAATTCTCTCTTTAAGTCCATAAACTGTCTCAAAGCTACATTCTTAGAGATCGTTTGGCTTTTTCTGAAATATGTGAATTCTGTTTTAGGGTGGATTTAGATGGCACCCTCATTAATAATTAATACTCATCACAGTGAACCAATGATTTCAGTCATACCCACATTAGAAAGCGTAACTTTGCTAATGCTGAGAGACAGTCATTCGTGTTAATATCACATGGCAACTTTTAAAGTTGAGGTTTTAAGGTGCATTTTAAAGGGTTTCATTATCCTCTTTGTTTTCTAAGACTGTGAAGAAACATAGGATCATTCAGTTAAATACAATACACGACAAAGTTAAACGATTCTCTATGAACATAGTCACAACATTTTTGTCTGAAATAATACAGCGAATAAGACTAAAGATTATTCCAGTGGAAACCCAGCCCACGTCATCCCCTAATAACCGCATATGTTTGACAGTTTCTGTTTGGATCCCAAAGCCAATTAAAAGGTGTAAGATGCCTCCATCACTTCAGCTCTCTTAGATGTCGCTGTCAAACTGGTCAGCAGGGAAGACATCGGCCCCCAAACCACATCCCAAATTAATTGCACACTGGAACATTCACGTAACTGACACTTAACTCCATTACACGTTGAATACCCCAACCCCCACCCACAACAGTACGACTACATTCACACACATATATATAGCACATCTACACCACCAGTCTGATTACATAGATGGCCGCTGATTCCCAGCAGGTATGATACACATAAAGTATGTGCTACTTACTTTTTTGTTTGGGGGGGGGTAGGATACACAAACTGTAAACATCAGATGAGACTCCAAAGTGACATCAATAATTAAGGGTTGTGAAGAGTAAAAAAGAAAAGTGCATAAAGCACGTTACAATATGTTTTACCTTGCTGGAAAACCTTGGCCTATGTGAAGATTTGCACTGCAAAAATACACAATGTTTTTGGTTCATGGATTTTGACATAAATTTAAATTACATTTTGACATTTAAAAAAAGAGGCATAATCTTAATGCTGTTTCTTAGAAAATGGCTCAAATTTCACGCAGAAAAAGGTCCACATAGTTCTCCCACGAAACCCTTCAAGTCATTTGAGCCTCTCCTTCATCAGATGGCCCTCCCTTTCACCTACAAAGCCTTACTTTCCTGACAGAGCAGGAAGCTCCTCAACTCCAAATATAAAAGCCGGTGGAAGGAAAATCTTGCTTTCAAACAGAAATTGCATGCTATTATCAAATTGCACCTCCAAAACAGAAATTGCACTCATTATTGCAGCCTGTGACAATGCAGGCACTCCCATTCTCCTCACTATTAATCCCCATCCTCCACCCTCCCAGCTTCCTCTCTGATAATAAGCCACTGATTCGGGATCCGCTGCAGCCGCTTGGCACTGTGTGTTTGGCACTGAGGAAGATGTTCCTGCTGTTCTGTAATCAGACTGAGCTGTAACGGCACTGAGTGAAAAGGACCACCAAACGCTGCTCACATCGTCTCTAACCAAGGCCCTCCTGACATCTCTCTGACTCAAACTGAACAATCTGTATTCTCCTTAGAGCACCAATAAGAGGTCAGAAAAAAACACGCATTTTAAAGGGAAGGTAGGAAACCCAGAAAGTACTGATCTGGTGAGCCGATGTTCAAAACAAGTGCTGATATGAAAATAAACATTCCTTTCATTGATTTATTTCAGATTTAGTGGTAAGTAAGAATGAAGCCTGTTGACACCTTTTTGAATAGTTTTCCCTTATATTTAATTTGACTAAAAACAGGCAATCCATTGTTGTGTAAGTTTCCTTACAGCTGACCTATGTGGACAGCTCTCAAGCAGTAACTCATTTCTCTTTGTAATTGTAAATTTCATTTATACAAACAGTATCTGAAACTGTAAGCTTTGTTTATATTTTTGCAGTGTCAGCTGACCTCTGCTACACTGTCTCAAGCAATGAAGTAAATAACAGCGTTCCACTTATTCATGGTCTGTATTTTGACTCTAACTAGAATCATATGGCAGAACTGCTCATTAAAATCTGAGACCTATAAAATAAAGTTTTACTAATTCAAGTGACTAGAATTGAGTACTGAATCTACTGTGGCTTTTGTTCCTGGTTGGTAAAATATGAGAAGTCACTTTTAAATGAATAATTTCTTATCCATCCATCCATTCGCTTCTGCTTATCCTTTTCAGGGTCACGGGGGGCGCTGGAGCCTATCCCAGCTGTCATAGGGCGAGGGGCGGGGTACACCCTGGACAGGTCGCCAGTCTGTCGCAGGGCCAACACACAGGGACAGACAACCATTCACACTCACTTTCATTCGCACATTCACACCTAGTGGCAATTTGGATTATCCAATTAACCTATCCCCACAAGCTGCATGTCTTTGGACGGTGGGAGGAAGCCGGAGTACCTGGAGGGAACCCACACAAACACGGGGAGAACATGCAAACTCCACACAGAAAGACTCCGGCCTGATGGTGGAAATGAACTCAGGACCTTCTTGCTGCGCGGCAACAGTGCTAACCACCGTGCTGCCTGAATAATTTCTTATTAGATCAAATATGTTTGTATTTTTTATGTTAGTAATGAAAATATGCCTGTTCCCTGTTTGTTGGTTGTCTGCTGTGTAATGCAATAAAGTTACTTTTTACCACATTTACATCCTTTGTCATAGCCATGGTCTGTAGTGCTCTGCTGAATATTTGAAGACAAAACAGCTTTATCTAACACAAGTTTTACATCAATAAATTTGAATAAAACTGTGATTAAAAATTAAAAATGTAATCTTTGGTTTTAAACCAGTTATGACTTTTATATTTGTCAGGCTCGAGAATTCACCAGTAAAAATAAACATCAAATCAAATCAGAATCATTTGTTTTACTTTTGTGTATCTACTATTTGTTAATAGTTAATTTATTCAGAAATATAAAGTCTCACTATTTTTTTGTGCACTTTCACTTTGAAACATAAATATTGACTTCTTTTTTTAAATAAATTTATTTCACTTTAAACCCACATGTCAGATATTCTTTTGACATGAAACTCACCAAATCAGTGTTTACTGGAAAACGTCCACATGCACTTCTGTGTTTTGTCAGATTAACTGACCCTGAAACAGATTTAGCACCAGTGTGTGAACTGAACATTAAATCTGCGTTTGGCTCAGCAGATCCTGATTCAGTGGCTGTGTTGACAAAACTTAAGGGAGCCATTCATTTCTTCTCTGCGCGTACTGCATGTTACGTGAATGAGAGATAGAACAGACGTATAAGAATAAAATCCTAAAAACGAACTTACCAGTCCAACAAAAAGTGGATGAGAAGGAACCAAAGAGTAATAAAATTAAAGGAAAAATTAAACAGCTCAAACCAAGGGGGAAGTGTTGGGAGGATGATTCTGGTACTGGGGCACTGTGGGTGATGTAGTCCACGTCACATGGCCAGAGCTCGGGCCTTGGCAGCTGCCGCCTGCGCCCGCTGCACAGCTCCCTGGCTGTTCTCTCTCTTCATCAGCTGGCTGGTCTCAAACAGACCCTCGTGGGTGCCTCCTCCTCCTCCGGGGCCTCCGTCCACAAACGCCAGCACTCCTGCACCACACAAAATTCTCATCATGCATTTTATCAAAGCAAACAGGTACGGAGAAAACTGACTAACAGCCATACTCGAGACACAACTCACTTCATCAAACAAGTGACACATGGCCAGAAGTGTCAGATCTGGCTGCCTTTATGGACTGTTTTGAATTTTCTGTCTCTGAAAATAACTGTCTGCTTTAGCAGGAAATGTAATTGCTGCCTGGATTAATGTTCACTGGCAGCGTGTCATGTTCTTATGCTTCACAGAAGTCAGAAGGAGGGGGTTCAAAGGGTGGATGGTCCATGTACACAGCACAGACTTTGACTCTGAAGGCTGCTCTCGCATCTTTGGGACAAGTTGCCTGGCAACTACTGGGGAGTCCAGCAGGTTATTTGTAGCCTGTCACATAACAGCCCCTAAAATGACAGACTGTCATCTTTACTCTTGAGCTTTGTACAGATTTAACAAACAAGAAACAAAGTGTTAGCTTTGGCTTGAAATAATGTGGTAGAAAGTTGTTTTTTGTTACCTTTGCACGAGGCCAGGAGAGCAGTGTTTATGCTAAGCTAAGCTAACCAACTACTGGCTTCATCCAACGAGCAAGAGATTCAATCAGTTTAGTTCCCAACATGTTAAAATATTGCCTCAGTGTTTAGGGAAAAAAACAACAAAAGTGGATACAATACCAAAAAATTACTAACAAAATTTAAAACCGCAAAGAAAACGCATTAAAAGCTCAAAAAGTTAATACACAAAGGCGTATAAAAATGCCAGGTGACACCGGATGCTGATAAAATGAATTTATTCAAGAAATGTCCGCTTTCCCTCCTTCTTCATATTTTAAATGTTCTTCCCTACATTACTTGTGCCTGACTAAAATAAAACAATCACACCGACACAATCACTTTGAACAAAAAAATGAAAACTTGTATATCATTTGTATTGTAGTTCATTCATTCAAAGGTCTTTAAATTTGCTTAGTAAGCATGTTAATTCAACTGTTATACAACCTTACGTCTGTTCAGCTTCTCGTTAACGCAAACATCTAATCAGCCGATCACTGAGCATCAGACACCGAGCGACAGAATGGGGAAGAAATGTGATTAAAGTGACTTTGAATGTGGCACAGTTGTTGATGACACAAAGAATTAAAGGAGTTCTGAAGGCAAAAAGGGTTCCAATTGGCAAGGTGTACCTAATAACATATCCAGTGAATGTATATCATGTAGTCAAAATATCTAAACTTTATTCTCAACCCCTTTTTTTGCCAGTGTTGGGGGGTGGGGGGTGTTCAGGGTAGCTGAACACCTTTTGTATTGTGGCAGAGCACCCCACCCAAGTATCTGATGAATCATGTTAAGCTGTTAGAACTCAGCAGAGCAGTCACATGACCTTTGCTCTTTGAATTGGTTCAAGGCTGGTTAGGAACAGGAAAATATGTGACACTGATGTTTGATGTGCTACTTACACCAAATACATTATAGAACTGCTACTCAGACTCACAACAACTAAGTTCTGTACGGTGGTGGTCCTAAATGTGGCTATAAGAAACCATGGCAATAACTTCAAGTTAATTTTACATTAACTTTTAAATTTTAAGTTAATTTCTTCATTTGAAAAAACACATCATCACCTCAGCTGAGAGTTGGGAACTCGGGATAATAACAATCAACAAAAAATTCCATTTAAACCACCGCTCGAACCAGCTTTGATTTCTGGTCTTCAACTGTCAGGAAACTGGAGGAATCTTTATGTTCCATTTCTTTTTTTACAAGCACAAAATAATCACCACTTGTCACACTGACACACTGATCCGCCCTCTCCACACAACAGCCTTCAAATAAAAAATGTGTTGATTACCTACAGAGACTCTGTGCCCAGACACACGGTAGCTTCAGACCAGACAATTAGCACGTTTCACTGTTTAATATAATTAAAAACACTTAAAGTAGTTGGAATCACAGACAGATAAACCACTGAGACTGGAGGGTTAGTTGAAAACATACATCTGAATTACTACCTTAATTTAATAACTTAAACAATAAAAAAAAAGAATAAACATTAAAGTCCAGCAAGCAACACAAGCCAAAGGTTTCCAAATTTAGATACTTTTAAGCTTTTCAAAATGTTTTTTCATAGACAGCATTGCAATAAAGCAGGCTTCCCTTTTAACTCACATAATACTGAATAATTCCTCCAAATTACCTGATACTAGGGCTGCTCAATTAATCGAATTTTAATCACGATTACGATCTGGCCTTTCAACGATCATTAAAAATGACTGAGCCGATTATTAGCCCCTCCCTCGTGCTTTACTCTCGCGCTGCTCCGTGTGGCAAATCGAGCGCACCTCTCTGCATTTCGAACAGTCACAACAATAGAGATTGAAAATGTGACGTCATTCAAGGGTAAAACCGCAAAGAATTCTGGGAACTCGTGGCAAGAGGTACTAGCGCACGCAGGCTTTCAATTGAAATCAGTTACACAGCGATAAAAAGAAACACAAAAAATGGCAAGAAGCTGTTGTATTATTAACTGCAATAGCCGGTCGCATGACAGCCACGGGAAGCTGACGGGTAAAGAGATCGGTTGTTATCGGATTACGTCGTGGAAGAGAAATTGTTCGAGTCATGTTTCCGAAGTAACAAAGAGGCGACGGATGGCCTGGATTGCAGCCATTTAAAGACCAAATATAACGTCCCAGAACATCCAGCTCACACGTTAGTTTGCTCCAAACATTTCCACAAAGGTCAGTGTTTTGTAGTAGTTAATACGTCATTTTTCATAACATAATTGGTGATATAGGATACAAGCAAGTCTGGCGCTGAACAGAAATTGTGGCGCTATGCTCATTTGTTTATTGTGCATAAATAGTGAATTGTCCTGACACAATATTGCGTTTCGCTTCTGTTATTACCATGGTACATTGACAAAAACATATACTTTTATTCACAGGATAAAACAGTTTTTTTGTATCACTAATTTCCCAGTACATTACAACATACAATATTAATGTCACTGCTACATTTCTGTAATGCGAACCAGAAATTACTTCCACTACTAATTAATTACCGTTGAGCTCAAAGGTCCTATTAATAAACGGTTAACGAATGTGTATTTATGAAGACGATTTGTGAGACTGGTAAACTTATGATACGTATGATGGTCTTTCGTTCTACACGGTGCATTTCATGGTCCTGTACCCATCCTTCGGTAAACTGTTCCTGGGCTTGTTGCAGTGACCTGAAGTTACTAAACTTCATGAGTGTATGCACTCACTCCAAGAACCGTATAATTATAAATATGAGCGCGGTGAAAGTTGGGCAGCACGCTAACGTATTTTGTCCACTCTGTGCTCGTAAGGGTCTAACCCTTTCACTCCTTTGATTTTTTCCTCATATCTTTTCTTTGACTTTTCATCAAGTCTGTCTTTGTACGGACCGGCATTGTTCTCCTTCATTTTGTCCATTCCCTTTTTGGGGGACAAAGAAAAACCAAGAATTTATTGGAACCGGAGAATGAATGTTTAGCGGTGCTGCAAATGCTTGCATTTGATGCGGTACTTGGATTGTTTTGCCACGAGTTCCCGGCATGCAATGCGTGAAAGTCACATGGTCTTTCAATCTCTATAGGGCTTTGGAGCGTGATGTCACGGGGGTGGGCGTGGAAAGGATTTTGGCCTGATCCGCCATGTTCGGGGTCTAAGCGCAAGCGACGAAGGAGCGAAAGCACAGCCATGGTTCGTACTTGCTGTGTGGTTGGCTGCAATGTTCGATCGGCACGGGAATAAGCTTGGGTTGTCTTTTTATGCTTTCCCAAGCTGGAAGCAACATCAAGGAGCTCAGGTATCGGATGTTACCAAACGAAGGCGTCGAGCCTGGATAGCAGCCGTGAGACGAGCTGATATCAAGTTCGTACAGAACGACCATCTAATTTAAAGGCTCTTGCTCAAACGTACTCGCACTACAAGGGTACACACACCATAAAATACCTGATCGGGATTACTCCACAAGGTGCAATTTCGTTCATTTCTAAGGGGGAGTTGGGAACTCGGGATAATATCAATCATCAGCCGTGCATCAGCTAAACACATCACAGAGCAATGTGGCATACTTAACAAGCTGTTACCAGGGGATGTAGTTTTGGCTGACAGAGGCTTTGACATCAGAAATGCGGTGGGAATGATGTGTGCGGAGGCTAAGATCCCAGCATGTTGTGTTTTGGTTAACATGTGCCCCAGTGTGGTAGTGAAACCAGACACACATGAGACTTGTTCTTGTTAATTAATGATTGTGAAAACTTTGAGTATGTCTCTGAAGAAATAGTACTAGGAAAACCTTTTTTGTTATGTGTAATTGTATGAACACACTGACATTACATTATGCAGTGTTATCAGTATTTACACACTATTTTATATTATTTTTTTGACAATCTTTAAAGTCATTATTCAACACATTGTTATTGTTAAATAAATATCATCAAATAATCGAGATCTCAATTTCAGTGAAAATAATCGTGATTATCATTTTTGCCATAATCGAGCAGCCCTACCTGATACATCATATTTAAAGGTAATAATAGAGTATGCAAAAACTAAGATGCTGGCAAATTCAATCTCATCCAAAATCTCTAAATAATCGTGAGTATCAGAATATAAGGTCTTACCATAGCCATCCACACAGCCACTTTTAAATTCGCCCTCAAACTTCATGCCATCAAAGCGAGTGAAGACGCCGACACCTTGAAACTTCCCCTGCACAAATTCTCCTTCATACCTAAAAAACATTCACATAAAAATGCATTTACATGAAAGACGGGGGCAAATTCCAGGACTGCAATAACAGCACTGCAGAAGAGAAAAGGAACAAGTAGGTGAGTAAGGAAGGACATTTTTTTTCAAAGTATGATTTTAAACTTACAAAAAATACAAAAGCTTTATTGACTCACTAATTCTGTCCTTGAACATTTAAATTATGAGTGGTACAAAAGCACAAAAAGCTTTTGGACTAAAATGTAAAGCTGCACTAAAGTACCAAAGCTTTCCGTAAGCGTGTGTCATCTAAAGTTCATAGAGGCAGCGGAAAAATGTCGTTTTTCAGGGTTTCTTTTAAGAATTTAAAATATGAAATGTTTTTTTTGTGTGGTTTTTAAAAAGCCAAATGTTGGAATCTCAACATTTCTTCCTATGGCAAAAAGAATATTTTGATTAGAAATTACAACCAAAATAACTCCAGAGAAAAGAAATATGTGAAGGAACACAACAAATCATGTAGGAAGCAATATGGATCTGTCACTATTGCCTGATGGTGTTGGGTGTAAGGCATTGGAAAGTGATTAGGGATAAGGAGACAGCATTAAATGCTTTTTAAAAAATAAAAAACTATAATATGTAACATAAAGGATTAGTTTTACATTTCAGGTAATCAGTTATTCATGCAGTAACCTTTTTCCAATAGGCAGCTTGTTACTTCATTTCTCTTTGCCTTTTGCTGTTATGAAAAAATAAATAAATAAATACAAAGATAAATCAAGACTTTTGCTTTTGTCTCTGTTTATCTCCTTGGTACACAGCTAGCTAGCAAGAGCAGAAAGCACAGCTAAAAAGAAAACTAGTTTATTTTTCCCTAAAGATCGGAGTAAATTCAATAATGTACAGTAATCTACACACTCATTTCTCTCTATGGGAAATAGATCTAACACGAACAAGCCAAATGCAGTTGCTACATAATGTAATCTGAAGACATGTGAAAGACTTCAAAATTAATGGTTGAATATACGACACCCCGAGGCAGCAGCTGTTGTCATTTGGCGCTATAGAAATAAAAATGAACTGACTTCAATGACAAATTATACCATAACACAGACACAGCCACCAAAATGTGAAAATATATATATTAGTGCTGTTGAAATTAACGCGTTAACGCAAATTAATCCGACATCAAAGTCAGCACGATTAAAATTTTTAACGCAATTAACGCATCTGCAGAATGACTCAGAATCCACGAAAAGTTTCTGTCAAAGCATTTCAGGCAGTTTGTCCAAGTAAAGTTGCCTTCGCACATGTGCAAATGGGCAGTTGATCTGGTAGTGACGGGCAGCTGATCCAATGAACTCAATATGGAAGATGATAAACGCACATTTGCCCTCTCGATGGGAAATTTGAGTATTAAAAAAGTAACACGATGGAACAGTCGACCCACATAAAGTATTACGCACATCGTGCAAGAAGGAATTTTGTTTTCCCTGAGGCATTTCCAGGTTAAAATATCACATTGACACAAAGCTTACATTAGTCGGGAATGCTGCTAGGACTTTGGCTAATCCGTCGCCCAGCTTGCGACAAACCACTCACGGAACATCGGGGACTCAGTAAGTCTACCTCGGACATATTGACGGACACAACTGCCAAGTGGATTGCAACAAACTGCAGACCTGTTAATGTCGTTGAGAACATAGCTTTGGTTCCTTGTTTCAAGATCTTGAAGTGCCTCCCCAAAAGTGACAGAGAGAGACTGGATAAATGTTTACAGAGTTTTTTGTTTTTTAGTCTCATAAACAGACCAAGCGAAGTGTGATGTGGAGGACCCAAATGAGACAGATTAATCTTAATAAAAGGTGATTCGTTTATTAGGCTGATAATCCACAAATAAAAGCTAAACATAAAAAAAAGAAACTAAAAACATCGAATTACATGAACTAATCCTGGAATGACAATAGGAGGTACAAGAAACTGGGAAATACACACAGGACGGTGATCAGGGAGTGGAATCAGCTGGGAAACACAGCAGGGAAAAATCAGGCATAACAGGACAGGGAAGGCAAAGCTGAACATGAAGCACAGGAGACACGGGATTATCAAAGGAAACGAGGAAGCACAAACACTGAGAGACTAAGACACATGAGTTTGACACAGACAAAACATAAACTAAAATGGAGACACGACAGACTTGACATGGATGATACTAAAAGACAAAATAGTAAGTAGACAGGAGGGGGACGATAAAGGGAACTAATAACATGGAAAACAATATGGGAATGAGAACAGCTCATAGACGCAGCCAAACCAAAGCATATAAATAGAACCTAGGAACATAAATCATTTCTCATAACTCAAAACAATCAATAATTAACAATCCCAAAACACTGTGTCAAAGAACCAGAATCATGACATCTAACATCTAAAAACATCTTATTGAAATGAAAATGTTTGGTGAAATCAAACTGCCCTCACAAAAGCCCCGCTGACACAAACTAATAATGATATTGGTTATAATTTACATACATATATATTGAAGATGCAAACAAAGCAAAAACAATTACGATTTAACTGCAGTTTTTATGTTAGATGTCAGATATTTTTCATCTTTTTTAAATAACTGATTGCAAACCTTTTTACGACATATAGTCTGTTACTACTAACCCAGCCTGTTTAACTAAACCAGACAGTATTTCAGTGAAGGAGCCAGAATCAGATCCATGCTGTATTGTAGTCACTGCTGTACAATAAGCTTAGCATGAATCTAAGTGCAGAGTGTCAGCCTTTTTAACACACAGCATGAACACAATTACTTCAGTGTCAAACAGGCACAAATTAACAAAAGGCTGAACTGTAAGCGAGCAAAGTAGGGTTAAAAAAATCAGCAGGATAAGAGGGATGACAATAAAAAGCTGCATGTGAAATCCGTCTCTAACAGTCTTTTGAGCGTTTTTCCTCTGCATTGTTTCTTTAAAGTAATTGCAACGTAGTGCGCAAAACACCGGCAGTGCAACAGGAGATTTGCTCCTTTTTCAAACAACACTGTTCTTCTAATTAATCTTATTGTAGCTTCTGTGAATTCAAGCTGAGCACAAAGTTCATCTAAACTAAAAGGCTTCTCAGAACTCGACAGGCAGTAACTGAAAAGATATATGTTCTCTTTATTATTCACGTAACCTTTAAATATTATTCACTTAGCCTGAAATACATGTTTTAGTGTTTCCAAAGAACTTTGAAGGATTAATCAGTTGTTTTTTGTCCAAACAAAAATACAACAGATGGCATTGAACAGGCAATACTTTGCTTCTTTATCCTATACCGTGCTCTACTTGAACACTTCACCTTCTCTTGAATTAACTGAATCTTTATTGGGCTGACATCTTTTTTTTATAAATATCTTGAGTAACAAAGCCAACAGAGAGATACAGATAAAATTCATGTATGAGGAATAAATAAAAGGAAGCAAGCCAACAATAAAATACTCAACATATTGAGGCCATGAAAGCACTCAAAGTATTCTGAGGTTAAAAACTTTTTTCTTTCTGTATGTCTGTGAAGGTTCTCAGTCATCCAGGTCATCGTAGTCGAAGGAGCTTGCAAAGAAAAGCGTCTGGACTTCTTTAAGTTACTTGAAGACGTTTCACCTCTCATCCGAGAGGCTTCTTCAGTTCTAAGGTCAAATGGTGGAGAGTCCCAGATATAAACCTGGTGGGAGTGTCCCCCCACAGAGGGACAAAAGGACCCCCTGATGATCCTCTAATCGCCTGAGCCAAGGTGTGGAACTGGGTGTGGGTCCCAATCAGCCAGAGTTTCGGGTGAACGTCACCCGAAACTCTGGCTGATTGGGACCCACACCCAATCAGCCAGATTGGGTGTGGCTTCTCAGAACTCGACAGGCAGTAACTGAAAAGATATACGTCACGTCGGGTGACGTTCGGGTGAACGTCACCCGAAACTCTGGCTGATTGGGACCCACACCCAGTTCCACACCTTGGCTCAGGCGATTAGAGGATCATCAGGGGGTCCTTTTGTCCCTCTGTGGGGGGACACTCCCACTAGGTTTATATCTGGGACTCTCCACCATTTGACCTTAGAACTGAAGAAGCCTCTCGGATTAGAGGTGAAACGTCTTCAAGTAACTTAAAGAAGTCCAGACGCTTTTCTTTGCAAGCTCCTTTGACTTTTTTCTTTCTGGTTTTTCTTTTTCAACTGCACAGGTCATATTGTGCTACAGTCTGCTTTGTATTTTTTTTTTCTCCGCTTATTTCTCTTTTTTTCGAGACTGGGAAACTAAATGTTCAAATTGTGCGCTGACTTATTTCATTGTATGTAAGGACACAAAAAAGACTGACCCCTTCAGCCACCTTCCTGCCGTTAATTTTAGTGTCTGAATTTTACAATTTGTGTTGGTGATAAAAGGTATGTGAAGGATAATTTGCAAACAGTCAACAGATCCTTATTAATAAAAAAAACACCTCCTTACATACTCTAATTTTAGATGAATTGTTATTCAATCTGCAGTAATTTATATTATCCAGTATATATATATATATATATATATATATATATATATATATATATATATATATATATATATATATATATATATATACTGGATAATATAAATATATATATATATATATATATATATATATATATATATATATATATATATACTGGATAATATAAATATATATATATATATATATATATATATATATATATATATATATATATATATATAAAAATATATATATATATATATATATAAAATATATATATATATAAAAATTATATATAATATATATAATATATAGGGCAGCACGGTGGCACCGTGGTTAGCACTGTTGCAGCACAGCAAGAAGGTCCTGAGTTCAATTCCACCATCAGGCCGGGGTCTTTCTGTGTGGAGTTTGCATGTTCTCCCCGTGTTTGCGTGGGTTCCCTCCGGGTACTCCGGCTTCCTCCCACCGTCCAAAGACATGCAGCTTGTGGGGATAGGTTAATTGGAAAAATCCAAATTACCACTAGGTGTGAATGTGTGAGTGAATGTGAGTGTGAATGGTTGTTTGTCCCTTTGTGTTGGCCCTGCGACAGATTGGCGACCTGTCCAGGGTGCACCCCGCCTCTCGCCCTATGACAGCTGGGATAGGCTCCAGCGCCCCCTGCGACCCTGCAAAGGATAAGCGGAAGCGAATGGATGGATGGATATATAATATATGTATATATAATATATATGTATATATGTACATATGTCTATATATATGTATGTGTGTGTATATATATATATATATATATATATATATATATATATATATATATGTGTATATATATATATATATAATTTTTGTGGCTCAGCTTTTCAGCTCCACCTTCACTACTTTTTCCACACTAAACTGTTCTACAAGGTGTGTGAATGTACAGCAAACGTAGGGGAGGTCCCAGTTGTATCAATAGATTTCATTTGGCAATACAATGTTGGTAATGAAAATAATCACTGCGTGCAGGGCGGGTGCGCTTGACTCAGTGGCGCGCCAAGATGAACGATCTCCTCACTTTGTTATGTCTGCCTTTGGGCCTTCTTCAAAGAAAGAAAAATAAATATCTTTGTTGTTTATTGTACCCATGTCCTGTAACTGACTTTTGAAAACTCCTAAAACAACACAAATGTTTGCAGATTTCTTGATATTGTCGTCTGTAGGACGGAGAGCGAGACAGGTAACATAGTACAGAGTAGGTCTGCACTAGAACATCTTCTCATTGATTTTTCACCTCAGCTTTTGTGTGTGACAGTCCTTTCCTCACAGCAGTGGTCATCATGCTTCATTCAGCTGCATTGCTCTCGATGTCTTTATGATTGGATATTTTTAATCAACAGAAGCAGAGAGAGAAACAAAATCTATTCTTCTTTCAGCTCTGTGCAGAAGCTTTTTCAGTCACATGTACCACCAAAGATAGACTGTTGGGATACTGTTGTAGTCTTCTACTGTTGTATAACTTTCTCACATTGATTATTTCGTATGGAAATAAAGCTGAAAACCAGCACAAGCATTATGTACATTATTCACATGACAGAAGTAATGAAAGAACAAATCAGACACGTTTCATTCAGGAGGAGGCTGGGGTTGTATCTCCTGTACGACATACTTATTTGCAGGTTTTAAATTTTCAGGTGCAGAGTTTCAAGGTTTAACAACCAGAGTGTGCAAAAAGTGACTGACAAACCTGGAGCCGTCAGGAAAGACCAGCACCCCACAACCATTGAAGAGGCCATTTTCAAACTGTCCAGTGTAGCACGTCCCATCGCTGAAGGTCAACTGACCCAGGCCATGACGGAGACCTGCAAGAGGATAAAAATCACCTCACCAATCACTCTCAGAAAAATAAAAATCTAAGACACGAGCAGAGGTTTTTTTTTTGTTTTTTTTTACAAAATCACATAAACCGCACAAAAAACCTCCAAACAAAAAAAAAAACAAAACAGCTAAAAGTATTTGAAATGCCCACTGATTACTACACACTTTTGCACACATTACATCTCCTACTTGAAGTTAAATATACTAATAAGACGCTCTCAGGATTAACTCTTTGCACCAGCAGGAGGTTCATGGTCACGAGCTATGGTATTAGCTTTGTTGAAAAAGAACCAAACAGGGCTCATGGATGCCCTCTTCCAACCTCACAACTAAAATGCATTTAGGAAGGCTTCACTAAGCATCTATGAATTAAAACAGAATTGAAAACTGAAAGCTTTTTCATAAACTTGAAATAAATTTGTTGGTCTTCTAAGAGCTTCCAATTTGTTTATGAATGAATGCTACAATGTATGAAATGGCACACAAACCTTCAGGCCATGGTTCCTTCCTCAAGGATACAAAACAAAATCGGTGTGAAAGGATGTTACTAAGAGGTCACAGACACAGATATTGAAAGGTCATTTTATCCCTGAAAACAAGACAATTAAGGGCTCATACCATCTACATGAGCTGATTGTATGGCGTGTGTTTATATCATCCTGTATTCTCTCTTATAATTGAGAGAAGATGACATTTCTTTAACTAAAGAAATGAATAAGTGGAACCGTGACAGACAGGATTAAAGGAAAAGCATGACCATGAACTTCCACCGTGGAACAAAAAAAGCAGTTTCACTCATATCTTCACAGTTCTGGCTGTTAAACATAGTGGCCTTAACAGGATATTGGTTCATTTGTAAAACACTGGTCTGCACAGATATAAGCTTGACTTCTGCACATGAAGACCCAGGTCAAGACGAATGTTTTGTGTCCTCTAAAGAAAGAACTAAATTAAATTTCATATTTTCAAATGAGTAGACATAGATATTTAACATTTTCTTTCACACATTCCACAATAATCTGTTCTTGAATGAAAATAAGCGGTGATGGGAAATGGGGGACCTCATGACCTGGCACATGGATGCTGTCCTGATACCTGTGGCTAGAATTTCTCAGTGTTGTGTTTGTCTGCTCAAATATTGTTCAAATATTGTTGCAAAGAATCCATATCAAACTTCAAAAATTGCTGCTCCAATGTAATATGGTGTTATGCATATCCTTATGTGTCAATTTTAAATATAAGATTTATATACGATTTTTACATTTACACCTGCTTCAAATTTCTTTTTTAAATGCAAAAACATTTTGTGGCAATCGTGGCTCAAGAGTTGGGAGTTCGTCTTGTAATCGGAAGGTTGCCGGTTCGAGCCCCGGCTCGGACAGTCTCGGTCGTCGTGTCCTTGGGCAAGACACTTCACCCGTGGCGCCAGTGTTCGGCAGCCTCGCTTCTGTCAGTGCGCCCCAGGGTGGCTGTGGCTACAATGTAGCTTGCCATCACCAGTGTGTGAATGGGTGGATGACTGGATGTGTAAAGCACTTTGGGGTCCTTGGGGACTAAGTAAAGCGCTATACAAATACAGGCCATTTACCATTCACTGATTTTCTCTGCTGTGTGTAAAAAGAGGAAGATTTTGGAAGGTTAAGCATCATTGCCTTGTTGCACATAGTTAATCTCATCCAAATATGGTCACTTCTCAAAGAAAAAAACAAAAAAAAAAAACAAAGAAAAAATGCCAGAGTCCAGAAACCAAATGGTAATCTCATAGTGGCTCTGCCCATCTTTTACATCTATGGCATTTACTTTAAATCCAAACATTAATGAAAGAAACTAGATTGATAGAACTGTCATGTCTATACACTAATCAAAAGACTATGTATCCAATTTGTTTAAATAAATGCAACAACAAAAATGTACTTCATTTTTTTTCCTAAATTAAAATGCTGAGGCAGCATCTCAGCAAATAGTTTGTTCACAACTACGCTGCTTTATATTCACTGTTTTCTTTAATTATTTATGCACTTGGTCTGAATTATCTTACACAAAACAAAAAGATGTATTAAAAGCATTCAGACCCTTTGCACTATGCAACGCTGAAGACTCAAAACCTGACTGGTACCTGTACAGTTTTCAGTAGAAGTCACTGAGTGAAGAAAAGAGAGAGAGAGAGAGAGAGATGGCAGATGTGTTATTATACTTTAATTAGATTTTGGAGTTAGCAGATTGGGAGATTCATAATTGGTGCGAGCAGACAAAAAGGTGAGCTGCTAGCTTTCATTTTTCACCTCTTAAAATGTTCCCTGAGAGGTGAGACCCAATTTTCCCTCTAATTCTCAGACTAATTTCCAGCATCAGGAGGATGGCAGTCGATGAAGAAATGGAGGGAAAAGGAGTGAGCATTTCTCCCTGCCAACCTCTATTAGCAAGCCCAGCGGGAATTAGCAGAATAACTGGATGTGAGGCACAGTTGGACACGGGCAGAGGAGGTCCCGGTATGCTCATGGCAGAGGAAGAGGATTTAATGGGAGCTCAAGTGGTAAGAAACTGGTGGAGTGGAGAGAAGAGTGGAAGATTGGGGGCTTCATATATTGAAGGGGAAACGAACTGTTGGCAGGGGTGGGGCTAGTGAGTGTTGTCCCTTACTCACAGCTCATGGGTAAATTAGGCAGTCCATCTGTTAGGCCTGCTTAAAGTGCTGCTCTCTGCCTAATCTTGGCAGGGTTTTCATGGGAGATTTGGATGAAACTAAATCTGGAGCTCTGCATTCGATTTTCAAAGTCGCCTCAAAAGATCCAGAATCCATATATATATGCTGGTGTGTGTGTGTATTAGCTGGAGATCATAAAGCAAACAGTATGAATACAGAAGACGGCCAGCAGCAGTTTAAATCCAACTCTTCAGCCTCCATGAACCTTGACAAGCGAGTGAGACCCTGAGGCAG
Source organism: Neolamprologus brichardi (assembly GCF_056152115.1). NCBI lineage: Eukaryota > Metazoa > Chordata > Actinopteri > Cichliformes > Cichlidae > Neolamprologus > Neolamprologus brichardi. Next base: position 2,787,923 of record NC_142109.1, on the reverse strand, counting down.
AAATTTCACAGACTAGCTGCTGAAATATAACAATCTGTTAGGTGTCAAAGAGGCTGCGGTGTGCCAACAGCAGCATCTCCCACCAAGAATTTCAACAGCTGTGTTATCGAATGAAATTGAGTGGTAGAAGTGTCAGTGTTTTGCTGACAACTATGAAGGTTTCTTTTCTTTTTCTTTTTTTTTTAAATGAAGGTACAGATTATCAGCTGTGGCAAGGGACAGTAATTTCCTCTGTCTCCTCCAATTTGATCCCTCCAGACTCTAATCTGCAGTTCAGCTTCTTTGTAACGCCTTTCTCCAATCTTATGTTGGGTCATGGTCTCCAGCTAATTACGGTTTAGCTGAATTTGTCCGGCTTTTATGTCAATCAATAGCGGTAATGCATAGATGTTAAATGACCACATGGGCAAAGTACAGTAGTAAATGGCTTCTGGCTGTGCCTTGGCTGTTGTGTTGTGGATGCACCCAACCTACTTCCTGTAACCTGATAGCTCTCGGGCCTATGTTCAACCAGCGCACTGCTGAATTATTCATGTGACACCGTAGACCTCTGTCTGACACACACCTACATGTTTGTGTGCAAACAGTGACTTTGCATGCATGGACGCAGAGACAGGATGCGCAACGTGCATCGGTCTGTGTTTATGACAACACGGCGATCAAAACCCAATTGCATCCTATTGCACCAATTCAGCAGGGTCAATAGAAATTTTCGAGTTAAAATAAATAGAATGTGCAAAGTGTATGTGAAGTGTGTTTATGTAACATTGGTAAAGGTACCATCTTCATCTGGCTTATGCTGAAGATAAGAACGAGATGCTTTGGGTATAGTAGAGATATAAATAAAAACAAGGTGCAAGGTAATATTTTACTACAGATAAGGGGTCGAAAGGTCAAGGGTGACCATTATGTTTTTGAATCTGAAGCTAAAAAAGAATGTGGACCTTGTGACCATGACTACATGATTTTCATCACAATCTGTGTTGTAAATATTAACTTTAATATTAACTATGTTTTTAAAAGTGACCAGAATCTGAAGTGATTTAACACTCGAGAAGTTCTAAGAAGAACAAACTAGCTTGGGCAAAAATTAAATATTTTTTCAATTCTTGCCTTCCAGTAGAGTCGATTTTCAGGATTTACAGCTCAGATAATCCTTATTTATCCTATACTGGGCCTTGGTGCAGCCCTACATTTCATTCACTGTCTATTTATCTAAGCTGTTTTAGCTCCTCCCATTTAGACAACTTTATTCGTTTGGCTGGCACTCACAGATAGAAAGTTTCAACAGCAGCTAGATGGCCCTCCTGTGCTTACGGTGTTAGCTGAGTTGACCATATTAGGAATATCCTCTCTGTGACATCATATATATTAAATAGTAGGAAAAAATGTCTGAAATTGTAGTGTTTTAGTTGTCTGGAGCCATTAATTATGGATGCAACTTTCTATAATGCAGTAATGCAACATATTGCTATACTAAATTCAGTAATTACATTACTACTTGCATTATAATGGTTCTTCAATTATCTGCACATTAGGCAAATAGAAAAAAAGTCATAACACATGCCTTTTTTTCCTGCACAATCAACTAAATTTAGTTTCTGTGGTGGAAGAAGGAAAATTCATCTACAACGTATAAAATCTCAGAAATGGACACCTGAACTTTTGTTACATGAAAAGACAAATTTCATGTGATAATAAAGAGCAAACTGCGCCCAGGACAGCTGCTAATAACAGGTCAGTTGCATAGCCTGTGTGCCAAACCAGTGATTTTAAAGCTGAGTGGATGCTGACACCGACCAAGGAGCCAGAGCCTTCAACAGGTAACCACAGCAGAGCTGGCTTGTAGAACTGTAATCTCTCTTTTTACTCAAACCTGTTTCCACAGTAGAAACAGCGATATAGCGATGCTCTATGTTGATCGCTGCGGAGTGCTCTTTTGGGCTGGTTTTCAGCTTTGCTTTCAACTTTGTGTTTGTACTTAAACATTAAAAGGAAGATCTCGTTGATGTGTTACTCACTAGGATAGGGACATTTCTTCAAAGAAAAGAAAAATAATGTGTAATACATTAACTTATTTTGGTAGCAAACCCCAAACCGTGTATAACACATACGAGGTCCCTGCTCCAAAGGAGTATAACTTTTTTTTAATTTTTTTTACAGAATCAGCTGCTGCTGCCCTCTTTTTGAAGATTCATATTGAACATATACTTAGATATACATGTAAATAAAATGTCTGGAAGAAATCCAAGCAGTTCTTGCCAACGCAGCGCTCCGTCTATTAGTGAACTAATTTTTTCTCACTTTGAAATGTCTGATCTAAAAAAAAATTTTAATCCACCCCTGCTGTTTATTAAAACCCGAGCATATCAGTGCATCACAGCCAAAACCAGTTTAACAGTTTTTTGCTAATCATACGGAGGACATATGTTTCCTCCCGCAGCCTCATGCACACTTCAGTGCCAAACTTTTGTTCTTTGTTTAACCTTGCCCTAAAGGTTGTCTGACTGTTTTTGTTATAGTACAAGTGCTGGTTTAGGTAGTGTGATATCCTGTCTCAGCAGGCTCACTGGCACCAGATGGTCCATATGTGCATATGTGTGTAGATTACTTACTGACTTTAGCTTGACACCTTTTTCTGTGTTTTTTCCCCTATTAGATACAATCTGTTTGGGTGAGAGTGCAGGTTCATTTCAAAAGTACTTTTGCTGTTGTGACTCACTTACAGTACACCCACTTCTTTCCAGACTCTCCATTCTGACATGAAATCTCACATTAATTAAAAGCTGCTGGAGTTAACTTTCTTTTATCATATTTTACTGACATCCCTATTATCCATTTAAGCTAATAGGTATTCTCAGGGGGGGATTCAAACTGAAAACAACAATGCATTAGAACAACACATGGGGCTGTGGTGGTGGCGGTGGGGTGTTGTTTAAGAAGCCAGTGAGACGATAAAATGCAATCCAGGAAATCCAGCAGGAGTAACAGATTAATGCATTTATGAGCTTATTGAACACCCAAACTCAATGAACACCTGCTCTGTAGCTACACGTTTCATTTGTTCATCCATTACTGTAATGACTGTAAGGTAGTAGTACCCATTCTGGCGGGGCGATCGTGGCTCGAGAGTTGGCAGCTCGTCTTGTAATCGGAAGGTTGCCGGTTCGAGCCCCGGCTCCGACAGTCTTGGTCTTGTGTCCTTGGGCAAGACACTTCACCCGTTGCCTACTGGTGGTGGTCAGAGGGCCCGGTGGCGCCGGTAATCGGCTCTGTCAGTGCGCCTCAGGGCAGCTGTGGCTACAATGTAGCTTGCTGTCACCAGTGTGTGAATGCGTGGATGACTGAATGTAGTGTAAAGTGCTTTGGGGTCCTTAGGGATTATATAAATACAAATACAGGCCATTTACCATTCTGTGTTTATGTCACACTGGGAACTTTTTAGATGGACAGCTAGGGTGGTAGCCCAGATCAGCGACAAGCAGAGTCTTTTTTAGGATACAAGCCTGGAAAGGGAGTTTTTCTTTAAATAAGATACTCATGGGGCCTTGGTATGACTAAACTTAAATATGTGAGGAAAGGCATAAACAATTATGACACCTGAACTTGAAGCAGTTTCAGAAGAATCGGGGGTTGGATATTGTCTACTTTGCTCTTTTTCCCATGTAGCACACAGCATGAGATGGTTCACTTCAGTCGTGTTCTTGCTACTGAAAATACTGTTTTGACCAGGGGCGTGCGAGAGGCCTGACATGTGATGCCCACTCAGAGGCTATGAATTTACCTGAAAGCTATCTGGGCTTACTGTCACATGGCTATAAATCATGTGGACTTTGTATTAGGAGCATTCCAGGTACAAGTTTTGGGCTGCAGTTCATACGTGAACACACTTATACAGTACTGTAACTACGAAGGTAACACTATAAGGTTCAAAGTGCTGTAAGATTTTTAAACAAAAAATCAAAACTGAATATTTGTTGTGATTTCATTGACCTTTAACATAACAACACTAACTGTAGATAAAACTTTGCACAGTTTATAATGTAAGCTGTTTAAAGCATCTTTTAAAAACTTGCCACATTTGTAGATGCTGAAATATCACTGCAGATACTTAGCATGCTTGTAAACCATCAAAGTTGTGTTAACAGCATAATGCATTTCTTTCAAGTCTGGGTACAGTTTTAACTTTACCATCAAGCTCTCGTGCTTTTGTGCAATAAAAATAAAAAGTATGTTCATATAGGTGGTGTAGACTGCACCACCTTTTTCCTCCTCTGGCACACGAACTAAAATCAGCTGATTGTAGAGCAAGTGCAAGTGGAACCGATAAACCAGATCGATAGGCAAGCAGACCAACAATTCCAAAGGAACTGAACTGGTTCTTTACAAGAACCAGTACTCATTCCCCATTCCTACCAGCATGGTGGTGGAGAGATGATGATTTGAGTTTGTTTTGCAGCTACACGACTTTTCAGTCGTTGACTCAAAATCCACACAATGATGTGACAGACTCATAAAGTTATACAGAAAATGATTACCTCAAGTTATTGGTGGTAAGGGGAGTTCTATAAGCTACTGAATCATGGAGCGTACCTAAGGTTTCCATACACTGCTTCTGCATTGTGGCTTAGTTTTTTACAGAAATGGTGTCACAGTAAAATATGGCATGTTTTGTAGTTCATTCACCTAAGAACCAGATGACTTTTATTATGTCCTGATATGTAAAATCTTAGAAATGAAAGAGGGTGTACTTTCTTTTTACCATGACTATAAATATCTAAAGAGGCTTAAACCTTTGTGCAGCGCTGTGCCTCCACAGGACATCACTTAGACAGTAAAATGCTTCACAGTGGTAAGGCACAGGGGTTGGAAAGTTACCCTGAACTGCTGAAGGCTCTGGATATTGTTGGGTTGTCATGGTTTCTTTGATGGTGCAGAGCTTTACAGTTCAAAAAGTGAACTGGAGGGAGTGCTCGATTGTTTGGATGTCACACTGTTCAGCCTTTCTACAAGCACATGAATGCTGGAGTGGAGGCTCCAACTGATTATAAAACTAGAGACACATTTTATTTCTTTCTTTCTGTTTCCTTACCACCACAAGATTTTCACTTTTAAGTCGTGTGCTACTTTTTTCAACACGCTAGTTCTATAATTTACTTTTTTTTCTTGAATTACTATATTTTGAATTCTGTTCTTGTATTTCTATACATCCCACGGAAGTACTTTTGATGCTATTGTATATGAATATAATGTGATTTAACAAATAACACATGCATTTTAAGTTATTACCATAATTTTGATTTAGAAAATAGCATATCGTTCACATTAAAAAAATAATTACATTCATACCTTTATCATACATTGAGATGCATAAAATTTGCATCAGCCAATGTTAACAACCTCCTTAGGGACAGACAAGTGAAACCTGTGTAATTTAAACTTCTTGCATCTTCAGCCTGCTGTTCCCTTTGACATTCAGAAAAAGGGTGTGAATGCATTTTTTAAAAACTGCTCTAAATTAAATAAATTCCGCTGTAAGAAAAATATGCTGTGGATCCTACAGAAATGGTGTGTGTGTGTGGTGGTGGTGGTGGTGGGGGGTGCATGCAATAAAAGCCTCAAGCATCTTGCAACTGAAGGAATTTTACACTGAAGAATGGTCAAATATTTCAGCAAGCTGATGTCAGAGACTGATGTACTATTATGCAAAACGCCTACAAGAAGTTATTTCTGCTAAAGGGAGCCAGATAAGCTTCTGAGGCAAAAGGTGTACTTACTTTCCCCACAGAAGCATGTAACATCTGTTAATATTTTTATTGATTAAATGATTGAAAAAGGTAATGTTCCTCCTTTACCTGACAGCCGTGTTTCACTTAGAAACAAAAGCTAGCAATTTCCAAGGGATGTTTTCAAGATATCCACACGTGGGAAAATTGGTCCCCTTGATTTTTGACTCTCTTAAAATTGATGGTAGCGATATCACTGTACAACTGTACAGTGTGTCGAATCAAGAAATGTCCCTGTGCTGGTAAAATGTCAGAATAGATGTCTGTTATCCTGAATAGGGCATAAGTCAAGCACGCCACATATGTTACTGCAGATTATGTATATAATTATTACGAGCATTATCATATTATTATTTGGTTCTTCCCCTGCCTGAGCATCAGTCTTAATCACATTATAACAACACGTGTGCTGTTCATGAAATGTAGTCAGTGGTGGAGGATGGGTGGGTGACTGAGCAGGTGGGTCTTGCCTTCTTTCCATTCCCCGTGGTACTCCTCGCCGTTGGAGTAAGTAAAGGATCCTCGTGTCAGGGTCATGGGTCCTGCTGCCGCACATGACACAAAGAAACATTATCAGGAGCTTTGCAGCTGTAGTTTTGGCATTCTGATACACACTGAGCTGGGAGTTTATTAAATAATACTACCACCTCTCAGTCTATCATGGATTAATTGCTAGCATTTGAATACTGCAGCCAGCCTGCAGGGCAATCAAACTCAGATTATGCAGGCAGGAAAACGACACATGCACAACTGCCCCCACTATTAGAAACATGCTCAATGCTCAATCACTGCTGGCTAAAAATCTGTGGAAACCTTAAACATTTTATTTTTTTATAAGAAACAATGGTTGCAACTGGTTTTATAAGATCATACATGCCACAAGTGTTTTTCTCTCTATACATTCTAAATATTTGGGGGTCAGGTGGTCACCATGTGGAAAGAGGTGTCCACTGTCTTCATCTCAAACAACTTGGTACAGGATGTTTCCTTAAATATGAGATTTCCGTGTGAGATGACAAAAGTGTCATTTTTGCTAAACATGTTTGATACATTAACTCACACTGCACATTTTGTGGCTTCTCTGCTTAAACTGTGTGGGTTAACTGATGGTTACCGCTTAGAGATCTAAACTAAATGTAAGTTCCGAAATCCTGAACAAGACTATAGTTGTACAGTAGGCTAATTTGCTGTTAAAAGTGACCGGTTATATCACCTGTTATACTCTGTTACCTGTTATATTTTTGGATTTCTTTGCTGTGATAAGAGGTATTATTTGTCTACTGGTAGTGTTTAATATAGCTATATTATTATAACTCTAATTTTACTCAAACACTACTACACGGCTGTGTTTATTGTGGTTCTCAGTGGCATGCTATCTTCTTTTTGCTGCTTCAAAATGAGTATGTAGACAAACGGCCGCTGAAAGGAGCATCAAAGAAACATTTGGGCGACTCCATAAAAGAGAAAACACCCAAGGTCCGTTTATTAAGCAAAACAGGCTAATTGTTCAATGCCAACAGGCAGCTGTCAGCAGACGGGAGGAGGTGTGCGTATCCCTCCATCTAATGTTGCCACAGTAACGGCGCCCTAATCCCTTTCATCCTGCCGGCATGACGCTGTCAGCCTCCAAAACACACACGCATTCACACGGTGAGCGGGCCTGGAGACAAAAAATAATAATTTTTTTACCTGTTTTATTTAAGAGCAGCTCAGCCTCTTTTCTCTACATCGCTGAAAACAAGAGAGCAGTTGGAGGATAGCGACTATTTAGCCTTTTTTTCGTAGCTGTTTGTTTCCTGGTAGAGCTGCCTCAGCGTCGCTCTAAAGCACCGCTATACGATTGGCTACCTTTGTGTCACCTCGACTCAACGTGTCCTTTTATTGGTTGCTCTTCTGCTCCGGCCAGCCCTCAGCAGGAGACATCTTTGTCGAGGGCAACGGGTTCAACGACTTAATTAGCCGGAGTGCTGCTCCGTTAAAGCATTTGCCCTTGTCGGTTTTTTATGTGCTGCCCGGCGTCTCTGTAGTATTATAAAACGGCAGCGGGGTTCTCCTTAATGATACCCTGTCATTTCATGTTTCAATTTGGTTATTAGACCCGCGTTTTGGCAAGTTTTATGAGACTTGATTTATTGTTTTCTTTATGCCTTAAAACAGCTGCGCTAGGTGACGAGGGTTTGCTAAATGAGGTGATGTAGATTCAAAGCTAATAAGCCTTTAACTCAGTAAAAAGCTAAGAAGAAGAAAAGAAAAACAATCAAGGTGACCCAAATGAAGCAAAACTCCGCTAACCTCATTTTCGTTTCCCTGAGGGGAAACCGGGGCTAGGATTAACCCGCTATTGAATATTAATTAGTCATGGCCAACAATGAAGCACGTGTGATTAGAAACTGATTATCATTTATCAATATTAGCCTAATAGAATAAAGAATACAATTATCAAGCCTTCAAACTCTAGACAATGTAGAGCCAAACATGTGTTTTGGGTATATGAAGCTGTTATGGTGCTATAGAAGGGAAATGGAAGAGCCCAATTTATATTCTGCACAAAGTATGAGATGAAATTTGTTCTGAAATTTTGGTCAATTTCTGCACAATTTAGACAAGTTAGAGAGACAGGGCAATAGACCTGCCTTAATCTCAGAAGCATGAAGTACACAGTGCCTGTTAAGATACAGACTAATTCAAATTGTGCATAAACAAAGTGCACACATATCTTATTTGCATTAATAGGATACCATGTATTTAATGTAGTAAACCTGACCGTGAATTTTTTTAATTCCCTTTACTGACCACTTACTGGTTTTCTGACATTATAAATTAATACATTACATTCTTTTTTTCTTCAGAGTGACACAAAAAGTGGTGGACAAGATTTTAGAATCTTCTGCTATTTCTATCAGCTTTTGTTTTGGAGATGAAGACAGGCGTTAAGTGTCTAAGTTAGAGAAATAAATGATGTGAGTGAAAAATGAATGCATTTGTCATAAGGACAACAAGATAGAAAGCGTAATGAGCCTGTGGAAAATGACATAAATGCTTGAATCAAATTGTGGCTTGAAAAAAAAGATCATATTAACTTTGGATCATTGACTCAGCTCTTACAAATTCAGCAAGAAAGACTGAACATGGCCAAGTGTTTGGCAGTATGTGTATGGTTTGTATTTTGTGTGTTTTCCCCCCCCTGTCATACAGCATCAGTCCAAAATACAGCTAACAAAGCGATATTTTGACTCATTTTTGCCTCTGAGCTCGGGTGTTTTGGTGGAAAATAAGCTTTGATTTAAATGAGATTAGTCAGATTTTCAAAATAGTACTGATATCAACATTTTAATACATGTAACTTTCTAATAGCCCACAGTTCTTTGCATAATTTACTGCAGTCTGGTAGTTGTCAATTAATTAATTAATTAATATTTATATGTTGAAACAATTATGATACATTTTTTGGGGCCCAGGGAACTTTTAGACTCATTAGTAGATCTGAAGTCTTTGCTCCATCTTACAGAGAACATGAAAAATGCGCTCAAGTTGCACTAGATGGGTAGGAATAGGCTAATGGTTGAGCCTTTATTAATTTAAGACCACTTAGTAGACTACCGAAAGGCAATACTATCCTTTAATAGAGAAGTTATAGTAATGAATTAATTAGCTGTATCCTATGAACGTTTAATGTGTAACCTCAATGTTTGACTTGGCGCTGGATTTCCTGAAAGTTCCTTACAGGCACCTTACGGTCTCGTCCCACCAATGCGCTTATAGATGCCTTCAAAAAATAATACTGTATAAGTTTGTTTTTTCCTAAATAACTTCTCTTCTTACCCCGTTCCCCGTGTACCGGGGCAGCTGTACGTGTCTCACATCTGTTGATTGAAACAATGCGCATTTTGAAACCCTTTGACACACGTCGCTGTAAGCTATGGCAAATTTGGAGCGCAGGCGCCATGTGCTATAGGCTACTCCACACAACATTTCATTAAACGGCCAGTGCCAGCAGCACACCCTCGCGCAGAGAGATGCTGGGAGGGATGGGAGGGGGCGCTTTTGGTGGGTGGGACATATGAGCGCTATAGAAAGGGGGATGCTGCAGCCCCGTCCCCCTCATATCGCTCTCCACCCAGCCCTAGAATAAAAACCACCGGTGACGTGCGCGCAGGGAAGCACCCAGCAGTATGTGCGCGCCCACGGGAGGGGCCGATAGAAAATGGCGAGTCTGTGCAAAAGGCAGCAATGCACGATAGAGAGGCGCGGCTTTCGGCAGGAACTTGACTCTTGGAGGCACAAACTCATTCACTGTGTAGGTAAGCTCGCTTGGCATTGTGTGTGTGCGTGTGTGTGCCGCGGTCCGGACGCCCGGCGGGTGCCGGTAACTGTATGTTTTCGTTTTGGCTGAAGTGTGAGGAGCAAAGTGCCGGGTATGTAGGGCCTAATGTCCACTAGTAAGCCTATAGGGTCTCCATGAAGCTGTCATTTTTTTTCTTTGCGCACGGCTGTTGCCTGGCGCTGCCCGCCTCCCACCGGACATATCCAAAAACGATTCAGCTCCAACTTTGAGCCGTGTTGTGGGGCCCTCTGTTCCACCTGCAAACTTGTGTGTGCGAATACTTTGCCTGTTATGAGTTTCTTTAACCAGGCTGTGAGCGCTCCGGGGCCATTTGGAGTCGTTTGAAGTATTATTCTATAGCTGTTTATTTATTGTAAGCAGAAGAAGTCACGTGCGCAGATGGAGCTGCTCTTCGGCCAATCGGCTGCCCCGCTATAGGTTGGCCCGTGCCCGAGTGCGCGGCGCCGGATGAGCTTTTTAATAAGGGAGGGTGGCGCGCGCCCTCAGCCTTCAAACATGACACCCCCCACCCCCACCCCCTCAACTGCCCTGGAAATCGGCTTTTGGGAGCGCGCTTTGCTGCATTGAGGGAAATGTCAGTGGGCATAATTTTGTTTTTAGGGGGGAGGAAATCTATAGGCGCGGGGGGGTCGACAGGGACAAACGCCTTAGTGTCCGCCTGTAAATCGGGTTTGAGACTTGTTGAAACGGCGCTCCTGGATGTGGTGGTGGTGGAAAAAGCTCTGTGCTTCAGGTTCGCTGTTTACATTAATAGTTACATTAACATTTTTTTTTAAATCGTATGATCGCATGTCCTGCTGGGACAGCGGCAAAATTCAGATCTTATCTTATTGAAGAGCCGATAAAAATCAGTTTGAACCTCTTCCCTTCTTTGACTTCGTTTCTTCTTTTATTTTGAATTTCATCGTCTATACATCTCTCCCACCCACCATCCCCTCTCCTGCCCCAGTCGTCCATTTGTGGTGTATTTCATTAGCTCGGTTTAATCCGGTTACATCAACCTTTCCCGATGTTACGGCAAGATTATCATCCCCCTCTTCGCCTCCTCCACGGGTTTCCTCGAGTCTCTCTCTAGTTCCCAATCCGGCTTTTATTGGCGATTTATTAAAAAAAAAAAAGAAGAAGAAGAATAAGCATCACGCACAGCGGCAGCGGAGGAGTCGGGGTGTTGCTGCTCCAGTTGTTTTTGGATGCGTTTCGGTGTCCAGATGTTGAGCGCTGACCTGTCACCTACTTACCCGTTCGAGCGCTTTTTAATAGCCTGGCCTGATTCCGAGCAGGCTCTTGGTGCCTTTTAGTGAGAAAAGGTCAAACCGAAGGAGTGCAGCTAGCGGTAAATTAAAAGGCTGGCTAATCTCTGACCTTCAGCTGATGTGTTCGGTGTAAAGCCATAAAGTATCACAGTAAACAGCAGGAAAGAAAAAGCAGAAACAAGACTTGGTTTGCTTTCCATTTGAACTTGGATTTCTCACTGACTTCATCTGTAGCTTTTACTCACAAACTGACTTTCAAAGTTCACACAGTAGGACTGGATTTTATTTATCTGGTTTTGGTGGCCCTTTCACTTTGTATAATGTATAACATTACTGGTTCTGTGGGTTTGGGGATGGTTTTGTCCCCTCCCCACTAAGTGTAACACAGTTTGGGGGGGGGGGGGGGGGGGAAAGGGTGCTTGCAGTTGCTCATAATGAAAAGAAGATTCGTGCAACCTATAAAAAACCAGAAAAAAGGCAGTGCAGATAATTCAGTGAGGATTATATGAGGCGCCGTAGGAATTCTGTAATGATACTACATTTGATAGGGATACCTTAAGTATGATAAACACCCTGCAAGCTCCTGTGCATCCAGAATCTGTGTAGTAATATCACAGTGATACCACAGGGGACACAGATACCACAAAGCTCAATAATGAACTCACAGCTGGATATTACAGCATGCTTTAGCTCTGTATGGGGTGCTGTATGTGTGCGCATGTAAGTTCCGTATTTCTTCATTTCTGCTTGTTGACATTCACTGGTTTGCAGTGCGTGGTGAGTCGTAGGGCTGGGCCGAGAGGCAGCGGCGGCTTCTCAGCGCTCACATTGAAATCTGCCATGTTCTTATCCATTGTTGAACTATGAGAGGCTGAGAATTAGTTTCAGAAAGATGTGTAAAAGAAAAAAATCAAATCGGGCTACTTTAAATTTATAGCTCGTTAACATTTGGGAGTTGGCACTGTTATTATATTGTGTTTGGATATTAAAATGTTACAGAAAGTGTGAGGTTTTCACACTTTCTGTTTGTCTTACCAACAGTAAAACTGAAAGGTGGCAAACCCTAAATGAAAAGCAGTGACTTTAGTGACTTACGGCAGGGTTTTCCAGCACAGAGGAATGTGCTGCTAGAAACAGAAGAAAAACAAATCAGCAGTGTTGTAATAAAAGTCATTAAACTTGAGTTTCATGTACCCAAGCGTAATCATCAGAAACAACAAGACAAATGCCCAGATTCATAATGTAACACACACTCACTGACTTTACTGTACAACGAACTGCCATGCTTATTGTCATTAAGCCTCTAAGGTGTCATTCTGAACCTGAAAACAAAATCCCGGCTTAAAGGAAACTCAGAACTCTCAACTTGACACCTGGGAAGCCTCCAGGCGTCAGCCTTGTTATAAGGAAGGTTTGCCGGCATGAGAATTTGTACCTTTACGAGGCAGCCTTATTATTAACATATTGTTAACGGCGACGGGGACGTTTGGTTGAAGAAGGTCAGCCAAGAAAGATGGACACCTTACAGTTTATTACATTGCACTGCGACGTGCATGGATGCAACTTGTCGACACAACGAGCCTCATCTTTTTACCCTGTGCTGCACTGATAATAAATTAGGGCCTATATGCCACAGAAAGGTTAACATTATGAGTTGGGAGCAAATATAGCCCAACTGCTGATTCCTTTGACACATATTCTGGGGAAGGGAGTGTAGCTAATTTGATTGCTGAAAGGTTGTGCCAGTGCTGGAGAGAGACAGACTGTGTCGGAGATAGAGAGAGAGGTGTGAGTGTGAGTGACAGATTGCTTTTTCCCCCCTTAAATCTTCCAACATTTCTAAGCGCTGTACTGATGGCAGCAGAGCAGTTAGTCAGCATAGTTGGTAGTGGTGTACGATTGTGCTGTTCTGAGCCATTACTGAGGTTCCAAATAACAATTTGGCCAGCACTATTTTTTTGTGGTCATTTTTGATGTAATGTTTTTTCTATATCCTCCTTTCTAATCTACCGATATTGATAATTGATTGCTTTCTTAATTGCTCATACTGATATCAGTCATCAGGGCCAATATTTGTGCATCACTAATATCTAATATTTGGTGAAAGTTTTCAAACAGTGGTCATTAAAGTAAAAAAAGAATGAGTGATTTCAGACAGGCTTACAGATATACTGTATAAGGAGTAGAGGTGGGAATCACCATACATCCCACGATATGATATTATCACAATACTTAACGCACGATACGATATTATTGCAATTTTTAAAAATATTTTGCGATATTCAGATTCTGTACATAAAGATAAACTTTATCAATATTCATTTTATCTAATATCAAAGTCTCACACTCAGTCTTTCTCTCATTTCAGTTTTATTGTTGACAAACTGAACGGTTTGTATTACAGTCTAGTCCAACTTAACTGAACGCAACCATCTGGTACAATTATAGCTATTCTGAACTATGCAGTTTATGAAAACTATGCAGCCCCTTCAGCAACTGAAGAATTTGAAAGTAAATTAAAACAAAATATAATTTTACATTAAATAAAAAAGTTTTAAAATTAATTAAAATAAAACATGTCTTAAATTAAAATAAGTAAACTGTCATGTTTATTGCTGCCATAAAAAAGTTAAACACATTTGGACAGTGAAGGAATGTCAGGATTCTTGCTCAGAAAAAGGATCAACATGCTCTGAAGTCAGAGCACAAAAACCTTTTTTGTAACAAAATATCGATTTCTGCTGTCCCTGTATCCATACATTGTTACCAAACAAAATATCACGATACTACACAGTATCGATTTTTCCCCCCACCCCTAATAAGGAGCACACTTCAGTGAGAGAGTTAGCCTCCTAATATGAACTTCATCAATGCAAAATGTAAGAAAAACTCAAAAAGAGTAAGAGACAACCCAAGGGTGATGTCTGAGTAACCTTAATTTAACCAAGTAAAACCCAATCAAGAGAGGATTGCAGTATAAAACACAAGGCAATCCAAAAGAAACAAGACCAAAAATATTGGTAAAGTATGGAGTAACGTTTGGCAATTTTAAGCTCAAAACAGAAATATTAAGGAAACAAAAAGCGACAGTTCAGCTTTTCCTTTAGGTGAAACCATTGCTGGTTAACATTCTGTGGGTATCTCAGTAGTTCACAGGTCTTTTCCACCTTTAAGTGCTCATCTCTGTCACATGATTTGTAGTCTTTTGAGCTGAGTGTTTCCGGGTAATTTCCTTTTGTTTACTGCTGATTAATGAATGAGTTTGAGGCGAATCGTGCTGATTTTGCAAGAGGATTGGGCAGCATGTGCTATAAAGACAGCAAATGTCTCCTGCAATTACAGTTAAATTGTGATGGGCAAGTTTATCCGTTTTGGTTTAGTGTGTCAATACGTGAATAAATCCCAGTGATTTCTATTTATCTGTCCATCTTTCTATCACTCTATCTCTCTGCCTTTCCCTTGATTACCCACTGCGCTCCATCCTTGTCTTATCAAGTCAACAAAATCCCTCCATCCCTCAATCACGCCTCCTTCTTCGAGTGGACAGCTTTTATTTCAGTAATGGACAGATGGACGCCCCAAGAGATCTGCCTGCTACTTTCTCATCTTGCTAATTCTTTTCATGGGCTTCCTGAAAAGGAAAACAAAACATGGCACATTTATCCAGAGCTGTTGGGGGAGAGTGGCAGCGGTCCACACGTTTGACCGGACCGGATGCCAACACTGTAAATCTCTACATGCACTCTTCATTATACATGCGTGCGCGCGCACACACACACACCCTCTGCCGCTGTAGTATATATGTGGAGCTGCCTTAGGGGCTGATCCATGCCAATCAGGAGCCCCGTGGGAGGAGGGCTGCTCTCTTTTGTGGGGGGTTGCCATCGGTGAAAAAGCAAAATGCACCACTGGCGCTAAAGAGAGTGTCGACAGAAGGTGCGTATGTGCGTGAGAACCTTTATTTACCCAGAAAATGGTTCAGCGAGCGACGCGCTCTTTTTACAGCGGCGTCCCGCCTCTCGTTCACACACGCCGAACTACCTGAAAGATCCCAGCCACCGTCCTTTCTCTTACACGCCTGCGTCTTTTATCCCAGTTTGAATTTGTTTCCAAGCACCAAAAGTATTTCATCTTGTTGTTGCAGTCTGTCGGAAAGTATGGCAGCTTTCAAGGACAAATTCATTTCACTTCTCAAGAGAGGAGGATGGCAGGTGACTTCCTAAAAAAAAGCCATTTTGCACGGCTGTTGTTGTTGTTGTTGTTGTTATTCTGTTTTTTTTTTTTAGTCACTTCTTTGTTGTTTTCCTCCCCTGGGATCTTTGGCACAGAAACATAAAGCGATGGGGAGAGACTAATTATTATCTGTGAGTACTGGACCATCTTCAGCAGAAGTGTTGGGTACTTTGAAAACCACATAAGAGACTGGAATGCTTGTTATTGTAGTCTGTAAGCAGGGCTGGACACTCTGAGCAATTAGATAAAGCTACTGAGGCCATCATATGAGCTTTATTTTATTCAGAGCGGTCCTGGTTACATTTAGAGGTTAAACAGTCAATTAATACATAAAGTGAATTTAGCTAATAGTTTAAGCAATGTTTCAATTAAGAAAACAAAACATAAATTACCTGCTTTATGCATCTAAACTGTGGTTATGCTAGTTGTTACATCTAGTTCAAGCTGTTTCTTCTTGGTCATGTTAGCCTTCATCCACGGGTGATTAAATGTAGATACTTTTTTCTTTTGTTGTTTCATTATGGAAAAACTGAGCCTGCTGCGGGTTCGGGAGGTTTACACTTATGAACCTCTCGAGTTCTGTATATGCTTGAGTTATATCTGAAGCCTCTCAAAAGCACGTTTTCTTATATTGTCTGCCCTTAATTATATATTGTTTTACTTTCTTAATTTCTTCAAGCTTGCAGATGAAGGTCAGTGTGACAATCCTAAGCTGGAGAGAAAGGAAGCAGCGATTTTGTTCTCCGTCTTTCGCTCTCTTTGTTTTTTTTTCCCTTTCCATCTTAGCAGAGGCCAAAGTCCTCTGCTTCCTTAAACTTTGAACACGGCGTTCGTTACTCAATCCAAAAATTTATGTAAGTGTTCCATTGTGTGTGTTAATGCATGTGAGTTTGTCTTATGTGAACTACCTGACCTCCCTACAGTTCTTTGGATCTCCATGTGGGCTCATGCACTGTTTGGAGCTTGTGTTTGGAATACACACACACACACACACACACACACAGAGCGCTGGCGAGAGGTGCTGAGGCTTTAAAGCAGCAGGAATGTTTACTCGGACCCGCCTTTAGTGAATTCCTTCTAGTGCTTCAATAGTGGCTGCTTTTGTGCGGAAGGTCATATTTGAGCAATGTGTTTTTCAGAGTATTTGATTAATGGTGCGGAGTAGCTTAGGTGTGTGCGCTGTACTTCTGCCTTTGTAAAGGCAACTAAAGACCTTAAAATTGAGGCTATATTTGGAAATTGAGGACATTCTGTTTGTTTCTCACCTCTGAGACGTGTGTGAGAGTCAAAAACCTGCGCTAAATCATACAACTGTGATGATTAACCTTAAGAAGTACTTTAATTGTTTTAAATCTCCTCTTCTTTGTAGGAATTCAGCATTAATGGAATGGAAGTGTGTGCCATTCAGACTGTCATTAACAATTAATTAATACAAAGTAGCACCTTGGTATTCCGGAACAAGAGGAACCAGCTAATGAGCTAATAAGTGGGGTGAACAGTCGGTTAAGCAGTAGTAAGCTGCCATGGTTCACAGTTAAAGGGACAGTGCACAGGCAGCTGCATGTGCAAGAAAAATCTGCACTTTTTGTCATTTCATTCACAGACTAATCTTTGTCAAAAACCCTGCAGCAGCAGGATGTTATGTTTATATAATCAACAGTAGAAGGTATTTACAAAAAGAAGTGTTAACTCCCTTTATGAAGGTTTTTTTTAAGTACAGGAAGTTTACGTTTGTTATGGCCCATTAATAAAGGTGACACCACAATCTACAAACCTTAGAGATTATCGCTTATTTTATTCGTCAGTGACATTGAAATGTACAGCACCTAATGATCAAGTATATTAATCAGTAACCGCGGTAAAGTGATAACATATAACGTGGTCTTTTTTTTGCCACATACATTTTTATTGTTGAAAAATTATTTACCTGCTGTACTAACTGAAATACTGCAAAATGAAAGCAAAAGGAGTCCTCCACCTTTACATTTGTGCAGACCTGTAATCAGCTGCTGTCTGTTGCACGTCACCATGTACCACTATGTACTTTGTGTCAGTTTCAGTGTGACGAAGCCAACGTTTTCTGCAGAAGTGGATAAAATGGTGGAGGCAGCAGTCAGTCCTCAAACGGCCCTGTTTCAGAATTGTTGAATATATAAATAAAAGCCCTAATGTCTATGATTTGGGACTCAAATTAGCACAGAGACGGAACGTCCGACGCGGGGAGGTACGGCAGTTTAGCATGCAAACTATTTTTCAAACATGGCGTTTTGTTTTTTATTGTATAGTTTTGCATTTTCTTCGAGGAAAAAAACAAGTTTGACATTTGCTTCTGTTTATCTTAAACAAGGTCATACACAGGCAAGGTGGCTGACAAAACAACCAAGAATACATTTTAGTATTTAGTAGAGGTTAGCTGTAGCCCCTCTATAAATTATCTGCTACATGAAATAGTCGGCGACAACAATGTTTTCTTTTTAAAAGACATTGTTAAAACTATATATCTTTCTTTCTTTTTCTTTTTTTGTTTGTTTTTGGAATACTTTAATTTAGAATGTACATGTAAAGCCAGTATTGTCAATATGTATTTATTTATTTTCCTTTACCTTGTAATTTTAGTTCTTAAAATATTTATTTTTGCTGGTTTAATACCTTCTGCTCTTAAATGTTTTTGAGATGTAAATTCTTTGCCTTTTTTCTTTTTTCTTTTTTTTTTAAAGCACAAATCTATACCTGTATTTATATAATGTGCTATATAAATATTGCCTCATACAACATCCAACTGTAGCCTATTAGACAGTGATACTGTTATTGCAACTGCTAGTACTGCTAACAATATGAAGATAATAATGGTAGCATGATTGAACAAATTCTGATTTAAGGAAACATTGTAACATTTTTCTGTATGATAATGTTAAAGTAATTGTTATAATAAATAATAGTTATTAAATATTACATTATATTACATTATATTATATTATATTGTTGGCTTAAGTGAGCAATAATGCATTTTATAACTTAAAAAGTTTTAATTAGGAAAAAGTTGGAACGGGTACAGAAAGATTTCATCACTGCAAACTGAAAAGATGATCATTTGAACTAAACTGCTTCTTGTATGTTTGCTTTCTTTACATTGCTTTTAGTACATTGAAGTCAGCACACTGTGTGTGTGTGGTGTGTGTTTGTTGGGTTTAATCTTGCATGTTTGTTTAAAGACTCTTTACCCACCAGGCATGGCAGCATGCCCAGTGAGGAGAGTGTGCCGCTGCCGTGCACGGTTGCATCCTGGGAAATGTAGTTCTTGGTAGAGAGAACAAATGGGAGAGTACGAGAGACACTGAGGGAGAAGGTATGCAGAGGGAGTGTTGCTATGGTATGTCGCATTTATACAACAAATCCTAGGAGGAGACGTGATGGATGAGGTTTGCACAGCAAATGACACAGAAACAATGAGCAGTTATTTGCAATTCAAAGACTGAAAAGGACTTCATTATGATTTTGCGTTGGACATGAGATTGGTCATGGAGACACAGGAAAATCTTCCACTCCTGATTCACAGGGAAAAAAGAAACTGTTGAAGCACAGGGTTTCTTTTCAGGACATCCTCATGAATATGAATCAAAGTGATGTAATCATTCTTAACTTAAACATAAATTTATGCTGTGAACATGCTTAGGATGAGCACCGTTTGGCATTTGGTAGTACTGATATAATAAATAACCTTAGATTTTCACAAAAAAGGCACTCTTTTTATTATTTTTCAACTTTGACAAAAAAACAAGTCAAATTTAATCAAAATTAAATTTTAAAAAAGTTTGATTTGGACAGTTTAAATAAAAACAGCTAAATTTCTACACGTGTGTGCATTCCTCGACCAAAACTAACATGCTGGACAACAAAACTGCTTCAATAATATTAGTTGCTTTGTACAAATGATTAACACGCAGTCTCTCACCTCAGAACAAAGAAAGTTAAGATACACCATTTAAAAATATATGGATTGAATTCGACATGCAACAATTAGTGAGCAGGGACTGAAATAGGCCAGTTTCCAACGCTATATGCAGATATGTGCTGGTTTGTTTCATGCATGTTCAACACGTGCATGGTTGTGCATGGAAATAGTGGCACGCACTCACACACAGACACACACGCCAACATGTCATTAGCGTGGAAGCTTTTTGATTTTAGATTGAAAGAAAAAAATTCACTCAGCGGAGAAATAAGAACTAAAAGTGAAACAAAATAGCATTATTGTAACTTTATGGACACACGCATGCTTCTGTAACAGACAAGTCACATGCTGGACCCTGAGAAGGTGCGTTTGTGTGCTAGTGAGCTCAGTTCCAGCTCAGAGTGTCTGTGGACAACAGAGAATGTCTCAGAGTGTAAAATCAAAACAATGTGTGACAGGACCGGAGAGGAAGGAACGATCTGAGCTCGCATCCTCAACATAACTGCTTCCATGTGCTTTTGTTACTGTAATACTTTTGTGGGAGTGTGTTTTTGTCAAGACAAACATGGGGGACAAAGGCTGGAGAAAAAGTGACTAAACCAACCAGAAGCTGCGGTGCCACTCATTTTTGAACTCTTTTTTTTGTCTGCATAGCTCACCATTTTTATTCTTACTTAATTGCCGATGCTAATAGGCTTAACCTTTGTGCCGTAATCAAGTGAAGACACAGTCCCTGTGTCCTCATTTTCAGAGCTGTCGTTCACCACTTTCATCAACCGTGGATGGAGTCTTGGCAATGTCATCGTCATTAAAAGTAGATACCAGTCATTGTATGTAAAGCTGAACAGAGGGTCCCTGCAATGGCATCTGAAGCCAGGGGTTTTAAGGTTTGACTCGCATTGCTCAAGGACGTCTGACCTCACTGTCATTCTGTCACACAAAGTGGTAATAGCTGAAGCTTCTCGTACAGGTGACCTTCTGTAGGGCTGGGCGATATGACCCAAAATTCATATCTCGATATTTTTTAGCTGGGTGGCGATATAAGATATATATCTCGATATTGTTTTAAAGCCATAAGTTAAGAACAAAAAGAGAGTTCTTAGTCACACTGTGTCCCAGATGTCACACAGGCATTTTTATTTACATACAGCATAGATTTACATGAAGAAATTACTCAAAAAGAAATTATGAGCATTTATTAAATAATCATGCTCCATAAATAAAAGAAAACAATGTTGTTTTTGTGCATAACAAAAAGCTCATAATTGTGCAGTCAAAATGTAAACTAACAGACGCTGAGCATAATAACAAAGACAGATTTCACAGCTGCTCTGTTCCCAACTTCTACTGCGTGACTGACAGCCTTGAGTTTGAAATCCTCTTTGTAACCATGTCTCTTAACAGGTGCCATTTATGGCCCTTATACACACACAATACGGTAATATTACGTTGAAGCACAGTACGTATTACTCCGCCAGGCTCCAGACTACGGTAGCCGTAATGCTCCGACAATCCATTAAGCGCTGCATCTCTGTAGCTTACCAAAGTGGTACTAAAACATTTTTTGACAGATTGCTGAGCGCCATTTACCACATAAAATTGGTTCGCGGTCAGTAAGCACAACCAGAATTCATACATAAGGCGCGCTGTCAACTTTTGAGAAAATGAAGGGATTTTAGGCCGTGCAGCCCCTGTGGGCTGTCGTTAGCATGGTTAGCTCGTTAGCGTGGTTAGCTCGCTAACACGTTGACGCCGTCCAGCCCCACAACTCGCTAACGGAGATTTGCCGTGTCCATCTTGTCGCTGCCTGCAGGTGAAGCTATGGGGGAGGAGGGGGAGTTGTGTTCAGTGAAGGAGAGGTGAGGCCGAGTAACGTTGCGTAGAGACAAAAGTGGACGAAAGAGCGGCAAACTTGTGGCTCCACAAGTATAATTATAACGTAACATAGACTATATCGATATAAAGGATATTGTCACATCTTATATCTCGTATGAAAATATATCGATATTTTTTAAAAACTCGATATATCGCCCAGCCCTAACCTTCTGTTTGGAACAAGGCATTTGGTGTTCTTGTGGAAGTGTCTGTAGAGCTAACGATGTCGAAGATGAAATGAGATTGTTCTTTGTCATAAGGGGATTAATTCTGTTTTTGTTTTGTTTTTGTTTTTTGTTTTTTGTTTGTTTGTTTTTTTTTGGGGGGGGGGGGGGGGATGTAGATCTTTTTTATGCATAATGTGAAAACTTAAATTTATAAAGAAGATGTCAGATCTCGAGCCATATTAAATGTTAAATGGCTTAGCCCACTTCCATGTGCTCTCACTTCATTGTAGTACTCAACACAACCCACGACCCTGTAAACAGCTCAAACTTTTCTTAAAGTTTAATTTAAAATAAATTTTTTTCTAGGAGATTACTTACTCACTAATATCACTATTAATACTAATATTCTTTGGCTTCAAAATTTCTAAACAGCACCTTATTCTTAATGAACTAATACACTGTTACACTAAAGTACACAATAGCATTATAACTACCTAACTCTTTCCTTTTATTTAGTGTCTATAACAATAGGAATGAGCTCTGTGTAGTTTAGATTTATGCATGTTTGTTAAATGTATTTGAGCCCTTAGACCTACGTGATGATTTTGTGAGGATTTTATTGGATAATAAGATTACTTCATAAGCACATTCATAATGTTTAGGGCTGTAGAGCAGTTTGAAATAAAAAAAACAACAACAAAAAACATGACCTTTCACATATTTAAAGAAACTTGAGATATTTTAGTCCATTTTTAGCCTGTTGCTAAGGAAAGTTAAAGTATTTTCTTTGTTCTGTCAATAGTCTCTGTGCTGTCAGATGTAACGAGCATTTCAGCCTCTCTCTACAAACCACTTGTGGGGCCTTTTTTTAAACCATAATTATTATTTTTAATTTAATTTAATGTTTTTTAATTTGAAGCTCACAGTTTTGATGATCATGGTCAGACATGTCTGGGAATCTGAAGGTTCAGAGATTCATTGGGAAACAAACAAAATGCTGATAAAGCTATGTTAAAGCTTTATTGCGATAGTTAAGAAAAAACTAGAATATTGGTTGGAAAAAGAAGAAACACAACAACAAACAACAAAACACATCAATTTTAAAACCCCTCACAAAAAGCAAAACAGTGTCTCCACAGCCTGAAGGAATCTGTCAGCATCATATAGAATAATGTAAGTCTACCAGGAATACAGATGTGGGAGTAATGTTATGTACATGTGGAAGCTTGTCAGCAGTTTCTGGCAGTATGACAAAATTTACATTTTTGTGGCCCAGATGCGAGTTATGAAGAAACAACAAAGCAATGTTATTATTTAAAGGTCAGACTGGTGCTAGTCTATTTTTTTATCCAATACTTTGAATAGTAAATCACTGTTAAATCACCAGAACCAACAACACATTAACTGTCTTTCAGTACAGTCTGTCTCCCTCATGCTCCAAGACCATTGGTTCCCAATTTTTAATCTTAAACAATGCAAAAACATTTTTTAAGACTCAGTAATCCCACAAAAACATTTGGACATTGGATTTTTCTGAGCAAATATTACTCCGACAGGAGGAAATGGTGCATTTATTTGGGATTATTTCAGTGGTGGATTAATCCACATTTGGGGCTTTAGTAAGTCTTTTTACAAGCAGCGTCTTGTATGTTGGTGTTGTTTATGGAAAGAAAAATAATGTAACCCAATGCAACAGTGTGGAACAATAGTGTGCATAATAGAAGGCTATATTCGATATTTGACTTACAGTACCTGTTTTGTAGCTTAAGGTATCTTTAAAAAACTAATCAGATTTGTTGTTGTTGTTGTTTAAAGCTCGGTCTAGGGATGTATTTGCTCTGTAAATTCTTAACCTGTTCCTAAACTACTCAGATCACTTATTATCTTTCTGGTTAGTTATTGATTACGTGGCCTCTACAAAATCTGCGAGTTGTAAAAGTACGTTTTAAAGCTTCATTGCAGGGAGCAGATAATCTTTCCTGTGAATTGATGAGCCACTACGCTGACTTTCTGAGACTTGAGCCATTTCTTCAGCAGTGCCTTAACTCTCACTTTTGTTTGTCTATAGTTTACAGTAACTCGGCCAGTTTTCCCTCCTCTGTTCTCACGTCGAGGTGTGCTCTCATGTATGTTTCTCGTTGTTTTTCAGACATGGTGACGTATAGGATGTATTGAGTTATTCATTTCTTTGTGATATATTCTGGTCAACAGAAAAAAACATGCAGGGTTGGGGAACTGAATATCTTGGCTAAAACAGTTACAATAACACCTTGGACAGTAGCCAATAACAGATTTTTTTAATGTTTATTTTGTTGTTCTTCTACGCCAGCGACACAATAGAATCAACAGAAGGAAGAAGACTTTGCTTTTTTGCTGTAAAAAGCAGGAAGAATAGAAAGAGAAATGAATTAAGTGCTGTTTATATGGTATTATAAATGGCACTGCTTAATTTAGCTTTATTTGAGTTCTATGTAGCATGTCTAGTGGTTAAGTCGAGGACACAGATTATTCTCAGGAACTGCTAATGGCTGTTTTGGGGGGACTGGGGTTCAGCAGAAGAGCATAAGTATAAGCAGTGTTAGTTAATGGCCTGGAAGTGGGAAATGTATTATAAAAGTGTTACTGCTTCAGCCACCAATGTGTGAAAAGCATGAATGCATACAGTCTGTGTTTAAGCTGTGTAAAAACACAGAAAAATATGAGTTCAACAGGCTTAATTAGCATTAGCTTAATTAGCATTAGCAATGTAAAAGCAGATGAAAAATACGGAGATGCGTTTTGTTTTTCTAAAATCAAGTTGTTTTCAAGAATATTGAGTTCTGGCTCTAAAAAGGTTTATTATGTCTTTCCATCACTTTTTCCATTTTTCATATCGAGTTCCACAAAGATAGAAATAGTCGATTATTAGATTTAGATTATTATCGCCTCCAAAAAGAAAGCATCTCGCAGGTTTCCAGCCAAGTAAAAATATGTAATTTTTTCATGAAAAAAACTTGTGTTTTGTATTTGCTCTCTGATACTATTTGTCACATAACGCCCGTTCATTCATGCATTAATTGCATCCGTTTGGTTGTCTTTACTAAACAAGTAATCCTAATATATTAATTTAGAATTACAATAAAAGTTGCAGTGAATTATTATTGTACGCCAGTCTACCTGGTAAGGTAGTCTAACTAACAACCTATTCAGGTAACACTCAGTTGGAAAGCTTTCATATGAATCCATGAATTGAGTGCTCATAATTTATGAAATGATATTAAACCACAGTCCAAGTCACAAGTTCTGATGCTTTGCATAATGATCAGTGTTAAAGCTGCCATCTCAGCTAAACGTTTAAAAAGATGTCACAGCTTCCCTTCTTGCTTGAACTCCAGCAGCAGCCAGCCTAGTAACCCTGGCTGAAAATGTACAGACACTGTTTATTTATGGTTACAGATTACAGTGGGAGAGCAAAAAATCATTTTGTGCACCTTAAAGCGCACAAGCTTTTTCATCTGGCTTTTACTCAGCACTGTACCGTGACACACAGCCACACACGCAGTGTTACTGTACACGTGAACCTGGCAGGATAAGTGAAAGTGACAGAGCCAGCTGTGCCGTACGACGACCGGGCAGGCTCGGGGAACTGGGGGCTGTAAGCTCCCCTCTGCGTGACCGTGTCACCCTCAGTTAGGCGTCGAGCCCACCAGGCTGCATAAACACACACACACACACACTCCAATAAAGCTGAAGGTCAGGCAGAGAACACCACCGCCGTCGCTCCCGTCACCGTCAAGAGAAATGTCACTTGTATTTTTATCTGCTGCTCTCTCTGCATCATCAGCATCATCTCCTCTTTCTCACCACTCAGTACATTTTTGCTTTTGCACCTTAACTCACATGGTTACTTTGTTTTCTTCTGCTTTGTTCATAGATGTGTTTTTTCCTCTGCTTCTCTTCAGGCATCCTAGCGTACCAGCTTCTCTCTCCTTGCTTTATCTGTCTTTTCAGCTCCTTCCTTCTCTGCATCAGTCTCGTCTTCTTTCTCACAATCACTCCTTTGCATTTTCAAACATGTTTTCCCAAGTCTAGCCTGATTTTTATTCTGCCTTCGGTATTTTGACATTTTATCAAGATTATGTCACAAACTGTTGCTACAGGCTGCGCTTTTTCAGAGGTGGGAATAAAGAAATCAGTCATCCATCTGTGCGTCTGCAGCTAGCTGAAGGAGCTCTCATATTCTTTTTTTTCTTCTTTCATTTCTGCCAAGAGGCACTTATATTCAGCAACTTTTTATTCTGGTAGATTTTCTGACACCCACCCTCAGAATGAGTGCGTGTCTAGACAAACAGTATTAATTGAGGCGTAGGCAGGTGGAGTTTTTTTTTCCCCTGCATATTTCTTCTTTGTTGGTGTATCTTTTAATGTATCAACGTTATTTTTTCTAATGATGTTTTACTTCTTATTACACGTACACACGGATATCATGGCACTGTGGTCTGTTCATGTAAATGTTTAGATCTCTGTAATATAAATGGAACTGAAGGCTACGCGCTGTTATAAATGTGCACAGAGACGCTCCACAAACATGTGGTTTCATTAGCTAGATGTAAAGTTGCACAATAGAGACAAAAAAAAAATCAAAGTGCAATTTCTTTGCATTTTATATTCTGCTTGGGAGATAAATTGTCATCCGTGTGGAAAAAAGTATTTCCAAAGTAATCGCATTTTCATCGCTTAAAAAAAGATACAGAATCTGTTGTGATCAGATTTGAAGCACATGGATGAAGTGAATCATATTTCGCTCTGGTTAATTAACTGTGCAGGCTCATTAGATTTCAGCTGCCAGTGTCGCAGTTTTTGACACAACAATAAAAGCGCCGTGACGTGCATCGCTGAGAAACCCATAGTAATATAAGAATGAATGTAAGGGTCAAAACCAGAAGGACAAACTCAGGTGAATCATATGAAAAGAAAAATGTTTATAAAAAGAGGATGTGATTAGTACCTGGGGACTAGTTCTTGTCTGTGACTTTGTGAAGTCTTGAATTTCACTATCTTTTCCTTAAATAATTAAACTACCAGCAACAAAAGAAAATACGTGTATTTAATTAAATCACTCTGTTAGCTATTCAGTGGAATAGATAAGCCAATAAAACTTAGGTTATGCAAGAATATGAAAGAATGATGTGATTTCTGATTTTTGTAAAATCCATTTGGGTGAAATCACTTCTGCAAGTTTAGAAGATACAACAAATTCCGCTGCAAATATCTTGAGACTGTTTTAACAGAAAAGTTTTGTGTGAGAAGAGAAAAAGAAATGAAATTAAAAGTATTTGTAAAAGTTTTCTGGTGCTTTTCAGTTTGTGCCGGTTGAAGGGGGAGAAAAACAGCCTGTTCAGATAAGTGAACTTTATCTCGGTCACATTGTTTTGCAATGTGCCAGTTTTGGATATGGTTAATGAGTCGTGAACATTTTTAAACTAAGGTGTGTCGCAGCGTATCAGCAGCTCTTTGGACTGTCCACGTTTAGACTGCGAGTGTAAATTGGGCAAAAAGCTCTTTAAGGAACAGTTCAAGGGTAGATATGGCTATAAAACCGTGACATGGATAACTTCCTGTGTGTCTGCGTGTATGACTTTGTGTGTGTTGATGTTACTCATGTTATTAGGACCTGAATTGATTTACACAGTCAAGATGTGGAGACCTGTCCTTTCTTTAAAGGGATAAAAAACAAAACAAAGGTCTTTATTGTGTCGGTCAGGACAGATACGGGTAAGGGGTAACCGTGGTTATGATTACGAGACGTTACAACAAATTATATGTAAGTCAGTGTTATATTCTCTGAAGTCATGGAAACATGAAATCGAGAGGAAGTGTGTGTGTGTGTGCTGTATGTAGAGCAAAAGAAGACAACATTCCTCCATATTAGAGATAATATCATCTAATATTAATGTGAGGAGGCTCCATTGCTGCTGTGTCAATATTGAACTGCTGCTCCCCTCTCCTCTCCCTCTTTTCTCTGACTGTGTCACTTACAATCTTACACACACACACACACACACACACACACACACAGGCAAACTAACAGAGTCCACCAGACCTTTGATTTGCAAAAAGGGAAATATTTATGGCCAGTTGTTAAAGCCCTCCTGGGTACAGCGATGTGTGTGTGTGCTCAATGTGCGCCAGCAGTGACATACGCATATTTCCATATGCGTCTGTCACTTCGGCGCACTCACAAATGGTAAAATCTCTGCATCTCTGTGCGACAAGTCGACTTAAAAGCAGACATATGGTCATATCGGTGTATGCGTGCGTTGAAAAGTCGATGCGTATGTGTGTCAGCAATTATGTGTGTGCGCGTCACGTGGTCGCCCCCTATTAAACTCACTACAGCACTTAGCATCGGCTCCAAATGGCTGCAGTTATCAAGCTCTCAACACGGGGTGCTCCTGTAATGATGGTGCGTGTGTGTGTGTGTGTGTGTGTGTGTGTGTGCGTGTGTGTGTGTGTAGGCAGTGCCGGTGAGGAGTTTTAGCTCTTGCTGTCTGTCTCTCGCTCTGTCTTTCAGAGGAAATAATGTTTTTGCTTGGCTGCTCTCTCAGGGCTGTTGTGCTTTCAGCTTGCAAAGCCTCGATGAGAGCAAATTAAAACCGTTGTACTCACAGCAGTGTTCCACGTATGTTATGGAAAAATGGACTTTTCTTTTTATCGGCAAAGGGCGAGTGATTTTGCTAAGTGACACTATTTTGAAAAACGCTTTTTTTTCACACATTGAAACTTTCTGCATATCACACTTTTGACTTGTGCAAATGTCAAATTCTTAATAAATGCTTCTCACGTGGAAACAAATAGGAGGAAAAAAAACATGCAATCTGAAGCGCTCTGAAGTGAAATTGAAGATGAGAATTTAGGCTTTAACATAATGCGTCAAAACTAGAAGTTTACGGTCGACCTGTTTGCGTGCCTGCTGATGTTGACTGGATCATGTGGAGCATTGAGGTACAAAAATGTGATTTCATGCCCCCGGCTTGACCCGTGTATACAGCCAAACGTGCATTAGTAGTTTTGAGCCTGCCAAAAAGGGTTCAGCTTTCCTATTGTTACAATTTACATAAATGAAAACTCCAACTGTAGCAGTGATCTTTTTTCATTTAAAGTGTAATGTAACACGACGCTGAGCAGCTGGGTGTGGTCCAAAGCATTTCTGTTGCACCTGTAGCCACACCCAGCAGTGATATCACAGTGCGCTGAGACAGGTATGCTTTGGGGAGACTTCTGACTGTGAAAACATGCTGTTCAAACAGAAACCCTCTAAACTTACAAACCAAGTTACTCCTTTGTTTGCATGTTTTTCGATACTCAAGCAGATGGTTGATCTTTGGTATTTTAGAAAGGCTAATTATGACTGCAGACAACTGTCTTTGTGTGTGTGTGCGTGTGTGCGTGCGTGTGTGTGCATTTAGGGGAATTTCCTCTAATAAATGCAGACATTTTTCTTTATTTGTGCTCCTGTCTGTGAATTCTTTCCTTTTTCTGTAAAACTGTAAGCATCTCAACGTCATGTGAAAATATAACAAGAAGCCCACACACAACATAGACCACAGACACACAGTTAGCTGTAACAGTTTTTTTTAGTTGCATCAGTTTAATCAGATTTCGGTCACATCTGGCCAAAGTTGAAGTCTTTATTTTTGTGTGTGGGTGTGTGTTTGCAGGCAGCCGAATGCTTGTTCGTGAGCAACCAGCTGTTGTTTGCTATAAATCCATTGATTTTTGCATTGCTGAAATTGAATGCTTGAAGGTGTTAGTCGACGGTGCACCTGAGCACATCTGTGTTTTGCTGTATTATGTAGGTTTAGTAGTTGCGTGCTTCAGCTCAACTTTGAAGCTTAATGATGTTCAGATGAACTGATACATTAAACTCCAGATTATTATCAAGGCGGTGCTTTTCTGTCAAATTAGCAAATTTCAACATGTCTCAGAAATAATTTTCGTTCCGCTTTCATGAAATTTCCCTCAGCATCATTTTTTTTTATTGAGAAAATAGCAATTTCTTTGTAACACATGGATGGTAACACGTTTGTTCCTGCTTTATTTTGTCCCGGTGTTACTTCCAGTTGTATCTCGTTATTTGCCCACTTTTAAGAGGTTCAGTATTAAAATAATTATACCTTTGATAAAGAAAGGAATAAGCAGTTTCACAATAATTTAATGTACCCCCCAAAATGTGTGTGCTAATTCTAGACACTTCTAATGCCCTGGGTAAGATTAGGATGTAGTGACTCCACTGTCTGCAGCTGGGGGCGGTTTTAGTTATTTCATTTAATTGGACGTTAAACATTAGAGAAGGTAACATACTGCAAATCATTTACACAGGTCTGCAACCAAAAAACCTGCATAGGATTTTTTGACTGTTTCTAATAGATTTTACTCACTGAAACCGGGAAAGATATTTAAAAAATTCCATCTCGTCAGGTTTTCTTGCAAAACTCGAGTTTTTAGTTTAATGAAGCGTACAATTTCCCTTTTTAATCTGAAATCTGGTATCCTATACTTGAGTCAAAAAGCCATATCCAATAATGAATTCTTACATGAATTTAATATTTCTATGAGCGAGAAAATACGAGTAATTGAGGGGGGTCAGTGGGGAGGTGTGAGGAGCTGAACCCAACAGGTTTATTTTGTTCATAGCGAAAGGTAGGTAATCTCTGAAGAATTGTACATAGTTAATTGCGATAAAATATAGATTTTTTTCATCGCTGTTGTGCTTTTTTTAATGTAAACTTTTTTTTTTACTTTTTACTTTTTTTATTTTTGGATTCAGCACCCTAAAAAACATCAAATTAACCAAAAATATCCCATCCAGCTGAGAAATCATTTCTTTGCAGACCTGTGTAATTATTATCCCACTAGTATCATCAATATTGTTCACAAAATCCTTTCATTGGGTTGTTTAAAGTTTCAGAAACGCTTCAGAATCATTCTGTTTGGTGACCAGTTATTTAATAAGAGGAACAATAAAACAATATGTTGCCTGTATTTCACTGTGTTTCAGTACAATGACCCTTGCTTGCAAACACTGACACTGGATTTAAGCAGAAAACTGAAGAAAATGAAATCAAATTTACTATCCTAGTTGCAGACTGGGGCTCATTTTTCATTTTTAGTTAATCTGTCCTCTTTTCATTTTCTTCTGATTGTCTATTTCAGTGGCTCATTTGACTAATTGTTAACTGTAGAGAAGCTGGTGGATGGTGCATGCCTTGAAGAGACGGCATATGCGCTCACCATGTACTCGTGCACTGAGGACACTGTTGATGTGTGGAACCTGTCAGCCCATTTCTGTTTGCTATATTACTCTTTTCATCGTGGGTGCTCCCGACGGGCAGTCTGCCACTTCTGACAATACAATAAAAATGTCCTGACAGTTGTGATTGACTTCCTGACTTTTATTGCAAGCCTGTAGCCGTGTTTGATAATTCAGTGTCAGACGTGCAGAGAAATAGACACAGTTATATAAGAATATAACCAGCATCGTGTCTTAATGCGGGGAGTAATTAGTAGTTTTAATTATTGCCACACAGCTCTGTTGTGCTGGACGTGACGCGACAGGTGTTTGATAAACTCTGCGCACAAGCAGCAAACAAAACTTTATGTCCCTGCACAGTTTATTGAGGCCCAGATTACAGTAATTACATATAACAGTGTGTTGCATTAACAGATTATCAGATAGGTCTTTGCCTTCACTGCACCGACGTCTCGTGTGCCGGGGTTGCTATTTCTGAGTATTCCTGAAAAACTGCTGGGTGGGGCTTGATGCAAATTTGTGAAACCCGATAAGTTCCAGCAATAAAAATTATTATACGCGAGACCAATAGCAGCCGCTCGAAGAGAAGGAGCAGTCGAGATACGCGCGCACACACGCTCATCAGCTCCTTCCTGTTGACGGATCATAAAGTACAATTCATATTCAGCCTTCTCGTCTACTGTGAAATGCTGTTGATAAAAGGCTCAGATAAAGGTGTAATTGAAGCCATTAGAATCTTTTTCTTGTATCCATAAAAGAGCTCACACAGTATCATGGGATCAGTTCTTGGGGCTGACGGGGCCGCTGCTTTCCAGTTGAGTCAAGCTGCTGTAAAGTGTTTGGGTCTGACCTCGGCGCTGCGTTAAAGTCAAGGACGATTTCCGTACAAACGAGGAGCTCTTTGTTAGATCTGTGCGCAGCATAGTGGTTTTATTTCCTCCTAGTGTTTATGTGTTCGTGCACAAGTCCAGTGTTTGGCTTTTAAAAAGCTAAACAGTAACTGCGAGCACCTACATGATGTTGTTCCGACCAACACCAAACAGGGCCGGGGGCAGAATTTGTGAGATGATGATGTCGTTTTCAATATGAAATCTTACTATAAAGATGTTTTTTTGTTTTCCTTTAATGTTTCATGTTCTCTTCACCTGCATACATTCTTGTTCAGGCAAGCTTAAATACATAAAGACCTTAAATAAGATTTAGAGTTGCGCAAAGAGTGTACACAAAGCCAGAGTCGGAGATCTGATTCTGTCTATTGAATCAGTGCGGCCTGTGTAACGACTCAGTAATAAACTACTGTTTCATATGTGATTATCTCAGACTTTCTAATCTGATTAATTTGTTTCCACTTAAGTTATGAAACCTTTATGTGCCAAAAAACATTCCTGCATATAGAGTTACATCCAGGAACTCCAGTTTATTTTCTTTTCATGGGAGAGACTCAGTCACCATCAGAAAATCAACAGATAACTGCAGAACTCCATGTTTTGTTTCTTCTCTTTTTGGCATTAAAAAAACTATACGAGGGATTATATAATGAAGTCTATTTTAAGATTTCATTATTTAAGATTGTAATACTGTTGTAGACATCGCATTAGGTTAAAAAAATCAAATAAAATGAAAAAAAGGATCATATTAACAAAATTGGGGGGGGGGGGGGGGGGCAGAAAGGAGGGTTTGCAAATGTAAATGTTAAGCTGTGGCAACTGTGGTGTATTTTTAATGTATCAATCT
Organism: Neolamprologus brichardi; assembly: GCF_056152115.1. Classification (NCBI taxonomy): domain Eukaryota; kingdom Metazoa; phylum Chordata; class Actinopteri; order Cichliformes; family Cichlidae; genus Neolamprologus; species Neolamprologus brichardi. The sequence continues at coordinate 2,755,286 of NC_142109.1, read as the reverse complement.
TTTAAAATGATATAATACACAAAAACGCAAGAATAAAAATGTTAGAAATTATTTAAAGCCAGCAAAGGTCTTTTTTTTTAAATCCAAGATATAATCTGTGAGTCTGGATTACAGAATCTCACTAAATGATTAATTTAAGTGGATCTGAATTCTGTTAAGGACTTTGCTCTGTTTATTACAATTAGAGCAATTATGCTCTAATGAATCACTGGTTATTTTACCTTCGTCTGATAAAAAGGGGTTTTGCTCGTAGCATGTGCAACAGCTTTATTCTGTGTTTCAAGTTTTGTTTTCTCTTTAAAACATGAAATGATTTTAATGCTTAAACTGATCAATTTTTGCTAAAATTGTAAACAATTGTTTATTTTTTAATACATAAAAATAGGGCTTTTTTTCCTCCATCTACAATAATACACAATTATAGTCATGTAGCTGATCGTGTGGCTGTTTATGTTAGAAATATTCATCTAATCTCTTGTTCAGGCGTTTATTTTTTTAAAGAGAAATACCTGGTTTGTTTTTTTTTTAAATCAAAGTCAAGGGCATGTGCTGCTTAGACTTGTAGCTGGCAAATGTCTGAACGCGTCTTTTCAGCTTTTTGGGTGGAAGGGCATCTTTTACGTAGCGTTAGCTTAGTGGGACATGGATGACTGCATTAATCGGCCTCTTTGTAGGTTGGGCAAGTTTTTAAGATTTAACTCCATAATGGCTTCTGTGAGTTCTGCTCTTATCCCGGTCCGTCAATAGAGGCACATAAAAATAGAGATAGTCAATCAGCCAGTCAGCATGAGCCCCCAGTAAAAGGCTCCACTGTGTGTTTATGGCGAGCGGGGGAGGAGACCTCGCAGCGGGCAGCTTTTCTCTCTCTGTGTCTCGCTCCCTCTAGGCTCATGGAGGATCGCTGCTGCTCCGCCAGATCCTTTGTGTCTTATTAAAGAAAGAAGGCTTCTTTTCGCAAATATGTAATGAAATAATTGAATTCGCACTTACCTTATTAAACTGTGAATGTGAAACATGCAGCCGATTGTGCGACTAGAAGCTCGGACTCCGTGGACTCTGAGCTCACAGACTATTGCGCCATAGGTTTCAACCATAAGTAGCCGTTCCGCGTTGGTATTTTAGCAGCAGTTTATTCTGTCACCCAGAGGAGACGAGCAAGACGGCGCTTAAGAAAATATCCTGACATTTATGTTGTGACAGTGTAGGTATAAAGAGTGGCTTTTAACAGAATTTTCACAAGGTCATCTCTACTCTACCTGAGCTTCCTCGATCTCGTCACCACAAATTAATGCCTTTGTTAAAATTTAATTATGTTTACAAATGTTCTTATATTACTTTGAGCTGTGTTATCATTCTTTGCTAACATTATTTTTTTTTAGAGCTTAAGCAGTTACACAGTTTATTATTATTGTTGCTATTATTATTGGTAGTAAAAGTAGTAATATTAATTATTGCCATACACGGATCGCATCTGTGCAGGTTTTCAAAATTACCATCTTATACTTTAACAGTAGAAATTGTAATGTGAAACAGAATAAAGTGAAATATAAACCAAAACTTTAAGAATGTATTTTAAGAAAACTTAACAAAGGAAAAAAAAATCATCCAGTGGAGCGATTCGTCCACACTGTCAGAGACAACAAAGACACGATCACATCTCATCTTTGGTCAGCTAACAGGAACAAGAGGCCTCAGCCAGGCGATCTCGTGGCGCTCATAAAACATAGAGCCTCTTTCTCTGTCGTTGGGAATCCCCACGAGGCGCTTTAGAAGTAATCAATAACATTCTCACTCTACAAAATTTCAGTCAGCGTTTTTTTTTAGTTTTCAAACATTTTATGGCCTAAATTTGTTCATTTTTGTAATATATACTGTAATTCAGTCATTGTTTTCGCGCAAAGCAAATGTTAAACACCTACACTGAGAGCTTGAGATGAGCTGTTCTGTTTTTAATTTGATTAAAAAATATGTAGAGGAGAATAAAAGTGTGAAGCATAGCAGAGAAAGAAGGCAAAAGTTAAAGAACTTCAAATAAATGACAAATATTAAAGCTAAAAGTAAAACTGCACATTCCCACTTCTTACTTTTAGTTTCTTAGTCTTGTGGATTTTGTACTGAACTGAATTTTGGATCACTGGTTCAGACATTTTATTGAGCAAATATTAATTATGATTTATTAAGGATGAAAAGAAATTGTCATCAGCCTCATTTCTTTATTTTTTGTTACTTAAAGAAGCTCTGCACCCTGCTCATCCCTCTCAGCTCTCAGATTCTCACCCCCTGTGTGTGCGTGGCCTTTGTGTGAGCTAAGTAGGTGTATTGTTGGAGGCAGAATGTCTTCTCTAGTCTCTCATTTCAGATAGAAGAACCAGGGACTCTACAACATGAATAATGAAGGACAGGAGAAACACGAACAACTGTTTTATTGGAGAGAGCGAAGAAATAATGAGGGAATAAAATGAGTAAAACCTTTAAGTGAGGGATTAAAACTTACGGCAAAAGGTGTGGACGTCTGAAGTGAGGGCTAAAAATGAGTAAAGGTTTATTTAGGTTTTAGGTTGTCAAGAAACTGAACAGGAAGTACGAGGGATGCAACAAAAGAAAATAAATCAATTGAAATAAAGACGAAATTGTGCAAGAGAAGATGAAATAATTTTTTTTTAAATGAAGCGAGATTAAACCAGACTGGAAATAGAAAGTGAGAACAAAACCAGCTTAAAAATGTAATGGAATGAATTGGAATAAAAAGGTGAGGGACACAGACAGCAAACTAATTATAAAGAAGAATAGAAAACATGAGTAAATCGAAGGAAAAAGAAACGAGAACGTGTTTTTCTCCACTTGAGTTATTGTCCATGTTTTGGGGCCTTTGCTGTCTCCAGCTGAAGGTCGCGTTCAATCCATCCCCCTCACTTTTATTGTCTGTGTAAGACTCACACATAGCCAACAAAAATAACACTACAGTGATCACATAAGCCCCGTGTTAGAGCGTGTGTATGTGTGGCCCTCTCGATTTCTTTTCTCTCATTCAATCTTTAAATCTCATGAGGAATTTACCCACGTGCCCCAGTGGGTCAAGAGGAGAGGGCAGGGGTTGGGGCTGCCTGAAGAAATTTAGTCAAACCCAGCAGAAAGTGGGGTAAAAAGGTTTTAAAGCCACGGGAAGTTTGAAAAAGAAAGTTTCTTGAGCTGTGGATTTTTTTCTCTTTTTAAATAAAGAAAGAGTAGAGAAAACAGAAACGAGGCATCCCGATGGCTCAGCAGGCAAACGCTGGCCACACACTACACAGTAAGACAATACAATAGGCGATGGGGCACTGTAGTGTTAAACAATGACGCACACACAGGAAGGGTGGGTTCGCTCATTAAGATTCACCGCTCTGTTTGGCTTTAGGGACTGTTGATACCCCGCTGTGTTACCAAAACAAACTGTAAGGACTTTTTGTTTCCCCAGCTTTTATTTTGGCGAGTTTCCTTCACTATAAGAAATTAAGTGAAAAACACTTTTTGGTGTTTTTCACTTCTGAAAATGGTGATTGCAAAAGCAAGCAGAGGCTAAAGAAATAAAAAGATCTCAAATTATACTGATTTAAGTCCTTTCAAAAGTTCATGTGTTAAATATTATCCTTTTGTTTAAATATAAGTGCATAGATAAAGATAAGATTTAAAAAACGTAAAATGATTTGGCTCTATAGGACACCCAATATGTTCTTTTTCAGCTCTGAGTTTTTAGATTTGGATTCTGCTAGAGTAGTTTTGCATAACACAAAGTTCAAAATAATCCTCTTTTATTACAGGGCCTTGCTCACAGCTAGAGCTATGTGCCTGAGATGACCATATTAGGAACATCCTCTCTCACCAGCATCATACGGAGTTCACAAAACTGTCTGAAAATGAGCATTTGGACTACTTGCTTATATACTCATACTATCTCTTGCACAATTTCGTCTTTATTTCAATTGATTTATTTTCTTTCGTTGCATCCCTCCTGCTTCCTGTTCAGTTTCTTGACAACCTAAAACCTAAATAAACCTCATTTTTAGCCCTCACTTCAGACATCCACACCTTTTGCCATTTGTTAACTCCTTTAACGTGCTATAGTTTTAATCCCTCACTTAAAGGTTTTACTCATTTTATTTTTACTCATTTATATATATATATACTCATATACTATGTGTGTGTGTATATATATATATATATATATATATATATATATATACACACCTATACTGAATTCATTATTTGAAACTTTGGTCATGCTTTAGACCAGTGTGCACAATTGCAATATGAGAAAACATGAGAAAATCCACGGTAGGTCTTCTTTAATGCATGAAGTAGTAAAGGTACGACTAAATTAAATGCATTAAAATTAAATTATATGGTGCCAATACTGCCAGGGATCAATAAAGTTTAATTGTAGCCACTGATAATACACCGTCAATTATTTGTTGATTATACTTTGTGTTAGTAATCCAAAGCTGAAAAATAATTGGTATGTTACTCCCTTGTATTGTAGTTAAATAAGTGGCTCTTGTTACACTTCACTACGTTTAGCAGCAGTGTGTGCATACAAGTCTAGGCATGCATTGTACAGTAGATTTTGTCATGTTGTCTGTACTGTTAAAAGAGTAGATGAACAAAAGCACCACACATAGATCAGCAGCAACGACAGATACTTCTGTTTTTGATCACATCCTTGTCTTGTTTCTTTTGAGTTTTGACAAAAGCCAGAAGAATGTAATCGTGCATAATGAAAAAAACGTGTATAGGGAGAAAAAAAGGCTTTGGCTTTACTAAAACACAGAAGCTGGTACAAAAGAAGATTTTGTATAATAAACACTGCTGGGAAAAAAACAGTTATTGGAAAGAATGAGTAATTATTGCTGCGGGTACCTGACCTGGTGCAGGGGAATGATAAACGCACATTTTGTTTTTCATTGGCAGAAAGCATGTCAGTTTAAGCTTTCCGTCAGTGTCGTCTAGGGCACAGTTTTCAGACAGCTTCTGGTCTCAGCAGTCAGACAGGTCCGAGCATTCCCTGGAAGGAGTGAACGCTCCAAAGATGCTTTGTCCAATTGTGAGTGAATAAATCAAGCCGCCCATTAATATGAGGTATAAACAGGTTTGTGCTGTTTACACTGCGCTTTACCTCTATAGCTTTTTGTTTTTGTTTTTAATAGAACCCAACCAGAATAAGAACAGAGACACATTTCTATGACGTTTGTTATGTGTAGTTTTTTATTTACTCGTTTCTAATCCACCCAACTCATCCCGGATCAGCTGGTAGTTGTGCTTGTGACGTTCCAACTCCTCAGTTCCTCCCGTCTCGTCTCTTCTCTACACTTTTTAAATTTTCATCTATCATCCGTTATTAATGCTGATACCAATCAATAGCTCACATCAGCTAAAAATATCAGCCCGCGGATAAATTGTGCAGATGCTCTTTAGCACCACTGTTCAGTAGGGGTGGGGGAAAAAATCGATTCTGTGTAGTATCCTGATATTTTGTTTGCTAATAATGTATGGATACAGGGACAGCAGAAATCGATATTTTGTTACAAAAAAGGTTTTTGTGCTCTGACTTCAGAGCATGTTGATCCTTTTTCTGAGCAAGAATCCTGACATTCCTTCACTGTCCAAATGTGTTTAATAAACATGACAGTTTACTTATTTTAATTTAAGACATGTTTTATTTTAATTAAGTTTAAAACTTTTTTATTTAATGTAAAATTGTATTTTGTTTTAATTAGGGATGCACCGATACCGATACTGGTATCGGGTATCGGGGCCGATACTGTAAAATGTGTGTGTACTCATACTCGTAAAAGTTAACCGATACCATGAACCGATACCAACTTATTTCATTAATCAGAGGGTGGCTTGTCATTTCTGTTGTAGTTTTTTAGATTGACCACTAGGGGGACATCCCGCGCTAAACAGGCACAGGGTTAGGCGAGTGAGACTGGTGGCTCCAGATAAAAAAGAGAAACTGGAGGCTGCTGTAGCTAGGCTAAACAAAATGTCAGCAGTGTGGAACAGCCAACTTTAACTCAGGTTTTGGAAAAGCGATGAAATTTTTTTTTTTTGTGGTCATTTTTATTAAGATTTTATTTTTTATCGGCAGAGAATAAAATAAAACTTGTCTGCATTTGTGTGTGTGTGTGTGTGTGTGGTAGAAGTATCGGTTTTTGTACTCTGTATCGGCAAGTACTCAGATCCAAGTATTGGTATCGTATCGGTTTGAAAAAATTGGTATCGTTGCATCCCTAATTTTAATTTACTTTCAAATTCTTCAGTTGCTGAATGAGCTGCATAGTTTTCATAAACTGCATAGTTCAGAATAGCTATAATTGTACCAGATGGTTGCGTTCAGTTAAGTTGGACTAGACTGTAATACAAACCGTTCAGTTTGTCAACAATAAAACTGAAATGAGAGAAAGACTGAGTGTGAGACTTTGATATGAGATAAAATGAATATTGATAAAGTTTACCTTTATGTACAGAATCTGAATATCCCAAAATATTTTAAAAAATTGCAATAATATCGTATCGTGCGTTAAGTATTGTGATAATGTCGTATCGTGGGATGTATGGTGATTCCCACCTCTACTGTTCAATAATCACACTATTTAAAGTGCAGTAACAATAATACCCTTACCCATTCTGATGTACCCGCAGAAGCACAAAAAAAATGGAAAAAATAAAGTGGAGTAACTTATTTGATTAAAAGACCCCACAGGGGCTCCACACTGCAATAGTTTTCTACCAGATCTCAATGAAACTTTCCGGGCAGCTTGAAGTCAAGCTGAGTGTTCAGGATCTGTGAAACCAAAGTGGGTTCGATGCTGCCTTTTCTGGGGGCTTTGTTTCATCCTCAACAATGTATGACGTAGAACAAATGTTACATAAAATTATTCAACATGTTTAGGATGACGCCAGCACTAAGTTTTATTCAGCAGAGATTAAACGTGATGACAGCTGCTCCCCGCATCTGTCCCCTCATCTACGCTCTGCCTTGAAAAGAAAAGTCCACACATTGATTTGGTGCTTAGTAAGGAACCTCAAACCTTGCCTCTGGCTTTAATCACTAGTATTAACAGCTTTTAAAATAAATAAATATATCTAACCCGCCCCTCTACTGCTGTGTTTGGATAAGGAAGGTGGAGAAGGGGGAGGGTCAGAGCACGGCGGCGGTCGTTGGAGCTGAAAAGCCCCCTCGGTGTGTTCGGTGGCGGAGGTGCTGCCTGCACAAATGGGATTTTCTGCTCTCCAGTAGCTCAGCTGTTCGCTAAGCATGATGTCACTCCAAATCTGCCCGTCTTTCTCCCTTTCCTCTTTCACCCCCCCGACTCCCACCCGATTGTCCTGCCTCAGGTCAGAATGAGTTTCAATTCAAGTGAAATGCGGGTCAAGTGGGAACCAGATGCTACATCCTTTTGCTGCACAAAAAAAGAGAGAAATCAAAACAAATAGTATTTAACGCAGCTTGTGTACCCATTTGTGTGCTCGTGTGTGGCACGCTTGTGCGTTGAAGTGGAGCTTCTTTACTCTGTTGCGTGCCATGGTACAGTGAGTCACCGAATGTCATTAGAGATCTCCGCGTGAGTGAGTCTGTGTCACAGTGACAGCACAGTGAACGTCGCTTAAAATTATCAGGTTTTCATAAATGTTTTAAAACGAAACTCAAATTTTTTCTCTGATTTTTTTTAAAGTATTTACTGAATAATGAGATCAGTTGTTTAACCTGTGCACTGCCCAGCATTAAAGGAGAATGACCCTTTCCGTCTATTACTGGTTCTGAAACCACTGGATCGTTGTGTCATGAGAAAAAGTTGTGTAGGCTTTAGAGCTTAGTGCAACCTGTTCATATGACATCGTACATGTTGCCTTTTATTTGGCTTTGTAGAAACCTGCTCTGTGTTTGTTTTGTTTTCACCAGTGGAGGACACTTTATGTTACTTTGGAAACATAAAAATCCATGACAACATATCCCGGGACTGTAGCATGTAGTGAAAATGAATTTGCCTGTGTCCATTCTGGGTATTGGATTAGTTACTGGCGTATAGCGTGAGCGTGGAAGACTTGTGACCACAATATGTTCTGCATTGCTGATTTGAAATTCCGAGGAAAATCTGAGTGGGAAGACTCAAAAAGATGAACTTTTCCAGCTCCCTCAGAAGAATGTTTATGTGGAAGAAAAGGTGAGTGATGCATGTACTGAAAAAACTAACTCTTGTGGATAAACTCAATATTTCTGGGTTCTGGAATGTTTTCAAACATTGATGGCATTTACTAAATTTCGAGAAAAATGTGATTTTCTTTTTACAAATGACAGTTTTTATGAGGAGTTTTAAGATTTAAGATTCGTGGAACAACAACATCTTTACATTTGTATCCTTGTCCAGCACCTCTAGCGTGGCTACTGCTTTTAGATCCAGAAAGTGGGTGAAGTTGCAGGCAGATCTGACAGGATGGGTGGGAAGCTAAGAAAGATGGGGTTGGTGTAGCCTAAAAACCTCCTGCCTTTTCAGCGCTCTGTGAGCAGCTCACAGTGGGAAGCTTCACAAATATTTCCCCTCAGACACGGCAGGATCTTACAGTGGAACTTGCTGCTGCCAGGCCAACCCTGGGGGATGACTTCCCAGTGCGAAAAAATGGGGCACGGGCTCTTGGTTCTGTTTCTTCAGGCTTAGGCACTGCTGACTATTTCAGGATAAAAAGTGCTGTTAACTCTCGGGGTCATAGCTAAAGAGCCAGCACTGTCACACTGATGATGCTCTTAAGAGTCAGCTCAGTTTGACACAACAATGAACAGATGAGAAGATTGTCCAGATTTAAGTAAGCTTGTTTTTGGTGCTTTCTCTTCTAATTTATCTGTTTCCACTTTCATTACTGGCAGCTTTGAACAAAAGCACTCCTGAGAAGCTCAAACCAGTGAACCTGTAGGTGATGATGTTTGTTCTGCTGGTCCTGCTGGCCCCAAAAAGTGTCTCATCTGTGAGAAGCTGAAGTTATGAATGCTGCAGGACACAGCAGCACACATGGCCAACTACAGCACAGCTAACAAGATTAGCTGTCGCCCTTGTTTGCTTTCCATTTGAGGCCGGATGTTTCTCATTTGGTAGAACGACTCATTTGTGCTGTTTCTTTTTTATTATTATTATTTTTTTGTTGTTGCACAGCTGAGCTATTACGCTTTTCTCTCTGGAAGAAAAAAAAACATCAAATCCCCACCTCCCTTTGCAAAGAACTTGATAGTAATTACCAGTGGAAGATTGGGCTCAAAGGCTTCGTACAAGGAGATAATGAAGCAGACAAAGACCTCAGTTTCACAGCTCTTTGATGCTAACGAGGAGGCACAGCATGTGATTGTTGACTCGTGTGCCACAGCGACAGAACTTTCCCACAGTGCTGCTTTCAGTGCTGAAACTTTGCCACGTGCCAGAACAAACACTTCTCAAACAAAGCTTACGGACCGTCTGCCAAGCTGCCTGAAACCATCGTCTCATCTACTCTTAGGCTAAAAACCCATCTGTGACCTACTCCCAGAGCATCAGTGCCAGCATACCGCTTTGAAACTGATGCATACGGTAAAAGACATTAAAACACCTGCTTGTTAGAAGCACCAGCGATATTTGTTTTCATACTTCGTTTTAGATGAAATTTTAGTTTTGTTTGTTCCAAAGATTTGAGTTGAGGGTAATCCAACCTGATCCAAAGCATGAAGAGCGACAGCAACTTGGTGCTTCGCCAATTAACAGGATGGTGCAAAAAGAAAAGTAGGAACACATTTTTCCTGCACTTTAAAGGCCACATAGTGATAATAAAGCACCATTTTATCAGAGCTGTCAGTCAGCTGCTTGCTCGCATCCTTTCATTTGTAGACAAACTGACACACATCATATCAAATCTCCGCAAATCACATGTGCAAGGAAATTCCCTTTGCATCTTTTTTAATAGGTTAAAAAGAAGAAAAATCACAAAGAAGATGAAATTAAACCTTCCATGGTTGGCATTAATTATAAAGTAAGCAAGTATGTTGTCCTTTGGTTGGACCAATCAGGTTTTAAAAAACAGTAAATCAAATAAAAATAGAGGAAATGTCCCTGTCTTCAAAAGGAACATCACTGTTTACTGGACTGTGCTGACCCATGTAAAAAATTACACACCAAGCAGTAAATGTCACCAATTAAGCCAAATTACCAAAGGTATAATTATTTTCCGTTGTTGTTGGTTGAGGCTGGTCTCCAGCTCATGGGGGGAAATAATTAGTCAACTTTATTTCTTTGTACAACTTCTTGTTTTTTGTTTGTTTTGTTTTTTTTCTTTGCGATGGAAAAGAAAGTCCAGCTCAAGACAGTTACTGAATACCAACGTATATCTTCAAAATGGGGCTCGACTCATAAATAGGCTGATTTTCGTTTTATACATTTCTTATGGCCCATAAATGAAAATGAACAAAGTAACGAAGAAACGGCCAATTTACGTCTAGTATTGGATGGTTTGTCCATCAGAGGGCAATTTCTCAACCCAATGAAATCAACTAGACTGATCCAAGCAGTCGGCCAAAGCCTAAACAAGAAAGAAAGAAAGTGTACTTTGTTGATTCCCGTGGGGAAATTCCTCTCTGCATTTAACCCATTCACTCAGTGAAGCAGTGGGCAGCAGTGTGTAGGGACGGTACCTTGCTCAGGGGTACCTCAGGGTAGCTGTTCATGGGAATCAAACCCCTGACCGGCCACCACTCTACTTACTGAGCTATCCCTGCCCTTCAGCAGCAAGCAGCCCCTCTCAAACAAATGTCGAGGAATTCTGTATTTTTAAATCACAAAATGTTGATCTTAAAAATGAAGTTATAAAAGTAGCTTTTGATAAAAATGTCATATAGCATATATAAAGCCCCTTTTAAACACGTAGTCTTTTATTCCTGCGTAAACACTGTTATACACGCATATTGGAGAAAGAAAAGGCTGCGGAAAACGGGCGAAAACTAACCTTTAGAGATACTGGTCCTGATCTATTTCAGAGAGGTGATAGAATATAGGAATAGACCAATATAAAGGGTCTTTGGGAGGAATTGGGCCCCTACTTGCAGCCTTAGTAGCTTCAGTGCATCTTAGCATTGATTTTTCAAGTCTCTGTTTCTCATTTGGTTGAACGGCTCATTTGTGCTGTTGTTGTTTTTTTGTTTTCAGCTGTTATGCTTTGCTGTCCTGAAAGGGGGAAAATGTCATTTAGATCATCAAATCCCAGAAACACCAGTCTTCCAAAAAATGCCATTCAGATTTTTTCATTCGCTCTTTTTATGTTGAGAGTGAAGAGCGAACTAACGGGGTCCCAAAATCTCCCAGTAGGTTGGATTCAGATCTGGTGACAGTAAAGGTCGTATCATATGAAATTAGTTGAACTTCACACTCACCAAAGCATTCAGTCAGCATTGGTGTCCTTGTACTCGGTGAGACCACTCAGAAAAGTTTTGCATAGATATATAATAATGGCGTTAATTGTTCAAATTCTAAAATGTAAATGATCAGAAATATTAAAAAGTCACACCTTCCTGTTCGGCATCAGTCGACTTGTTTTTCCTGAGTCCACTCATCTCCTCCTTCACACCCTCCACAGCATGCAAAACACTCACTGAGCTGTCTTGTTTAGCTTTGCGGTCTTCTTTTCCGTCTTCCTCCGCTGAGATCTTCGCTTCTGTTCCTGCCTTCCTTCTGGGCCTCGGCACATCACCGATATAGAGGGAGTGATTACTCCAGGCTACAGGTGTGCCACTCATCTCACCTGGGACTAGCCCCCGAGACCATCCAGCCCCACCTCTCCTGTCTGCAGCCGAGGAAAGGTCACATCCCGCCACCACCACCGTCGCTCTCTTCTGTTTCCAGCTGATTACTAATAGCTGTCATTTGGAAATTATTTTGAGCACTTGTTCGGGGGCTTTGCGATGACCTTTAAAGGCAAGGTCTCTGTCTCAGTAACAGTTGGAAACATTCTCGTTTCTTCGTCATTCTTTTCCCCACCCAAGCTAACAAGCAAGCTAACAATTTAGATTCTTTTCATTTCTGCTGTAAATAATTGCTCTGCCTGAAAGACATTTTGAGAGAGGTTGATAAGCAAGAAAAATGTTACCCATCTCTCCATGCATCACAAAACTAGCTGAATTTCATTTATTTTTATTTTTATTTTATTGTAGCCACTCTATGACATTCATTTTCCATTAGTCCCCCACCTATTCTTGTATGCGACCTTGTACTGTAATGAAAGATACAGTTATATGAAGAGGAACATGGTATTGGCCATAGAAATGAGAAACTCTTGTCCTTTTCATTGGGAAGGAGAGAAGGATTGCACGTTTGTAGTGTCAGCAGAGTCGATCAAAGGTCTTAAAGTACTTCAGAAATTAATAGGAATTAAATGACTTTCTTTAAAGAAAGCTGAAAGAAGGATCCAGCAGAATGTGGTGAAGGTTTTCATCATTATTTAAGCTTTTGGCTGTGTATTGACACAGTTCATGTGTCAGTGTGTTGTTCTTGTGCAGAAGCATTACCAGAGACCACGGTGAAGGGAACTGAGACATTGACCTATTTTACACTTCATCTAGTCACGTCTATAACATTTAATCATTTAGTGCTTTGAGGTATTTTTTCTTCACAAAGTGCTTCACATTGCAAGGACATGAGAACATATTAAGAAGACAAAGCGGTGATGAAAAATATGAGCCTCTAAATCCAAAAAGTTGTGAAGAGAAGTTTGTTTCTTTGGGAGTACTTCAGCTTAAAAAGTCAGTTTACTTCTCAACCAAATAAGATGGCAATAGATTTTTAAATGACTGCACTTCACTGACTTCACAGAATAAAAATACATAAACAAGTTTGAAAATGTTTCTTTTAACCTCCTAGGACTTGGCGTCCACATATGTGGACATCACATTTTGGGTTGTCTAGACCAAAATACTAAATTTTGCTCTACAAGAGCCTGAGATCCACTTACGAGGACATTATACTGCCTCTGTCTTAAAATAAATATCCTCATATGTGGATCTCATTTTTCTTAGAAACAAAAATTGGGTAAAAAAAATACATCTGGTGATTCTTTGTTTTTACATTCATCGGGTCCCAATCAGCCCAAATATCAAAGAGAAATTAAAAAGACATGCCGTGGAAGAGTTCGGGTCTTAGGAGGAGAGTCGGCTAAACGGAGCTGGAGTGGTAAGCTGATCCAGAGCCTTGGTGTCAAAGACTGAAAGGCCGTGTTCCCACTAGGTTTCAATCTTGTACCAGGGACAACTAATAGATTTTGAGCTTGTGAGTAAAAACAGCAGCATTTGATTTAACAAGAAGATGAGGTATGTGTATTCAATCTGATTCTGTAGTTTTCCATACTGACTACAATCATGTGGAAAAGAAAACTTTGAAAGGATTTTATAAAGTCTTATGAAAAATTAAGTATCCTCTTACTGCTCATCAAATGATCAGCTGATGGTCTCACCAGAAATGGACACTTCAAATTCACCCCAAGGTCAGCGCAATGAGTCTGCATCTCACAGTCAGGCCTCAGTTAGCATTTTAAATGCTAACGTTCGTAACATTCGAATGACAAAAAGACTGTACAAAGAGCTGGAAGGGCTGCTGTTAGTAAGATGTTTTCTTTGAGAGAGAAGATGGCACTATGTGAAGCGGTTGCAAACAGATAAACTAAAAGACTTCTGGAGCAAAGTCCATGGCTGGAGGTTTCTGTTAAGACTATTTCTTTCCCGTTGTTGCCAGGCTCCTGCTCACAGGGTATGTTTCTCTAGGGATTCAATCTAAGATATATAATAGTGGTGTTAATTGTTCAAAATCTAAATGTAAATGATCAGAAATATTAAAAAGTCACACCTTCCTGTTCGGCATCAGTTGACTCTGTTTTTCCTCAGAGTCCACTCATCTTCTCCTCCTTCACACCCTCCACAGTTTATCACGTTAGCAGACAAAGTAATTGGCATAAAATAAAAGAAAACACACAGTACCAGTCCCATTCTTTAATACATCAGTAATCACCACTATCTGCTCGCCCCCAAGAGGCCCGGCCTCACATAGTCCATAAATCCCCCATTTCTTCTTTAATTGTTTTCAATTAGCTTCTTGTTAGCACTTTCATATGTGGCATCATACGCCTGCACTTCCCTTTCTTCTCACTTTTTTCGCACTCTCGGGGCACCACATGCAAAGCCACAAGAGCTAAAATTCGAGAAGTGTTGAATGTTTGTGTTGGAGGTCAAGAAAACTGAAGATGACAAAAGTGGCTATAAATACTTGACAGCGTGACTAGAAACCGTAGCAGAGGGACTGGGCACGGAGGTAATAGTTTCAGGTGTCATCAGCTGAAGATGAAAGGAAACACAGAGAGACATCTTCATCCTCCTTCCTGCTCACCACCACGTAATGAAATAATTAGATAGTTAGAGAAGTAATTGGAATTTTTCTTTCCTCCCACTGAGACGTTCGCTCAGCGGCAGAAATGAGCAAAGAGAACAAAAAAAGGGAGCACAGATTTGGAGCAGCCTCACCACACCCATCTGAGCCCAAGCCTGCCCCACTGCATTGTGGGGAGACAGGGAGCCAAATTTGCCTTGACCAATCGTTTGCATGTTCAGAGTCAGCTGTGCATATGCACTCGGCATATTTGTCTGTGCATTAGAGGAGGAGACTAATTTCACTGCTCTTGTTCGGTCGTTTGTTGTTTTGCGGCAGGGGGTGATTTGTCAACCAATCCGAGAGCTCGACCTAGTTTTTGTTTTCCTTTCTTTCCCGAAGCGTTCAGAGGATACAGTCAAAGCACCGAAGCCAAAGTATGGTACATGTTGTGGTACAGTGCATTGTTGTGTTGAGTCACCTTCTTATGAGACACCAGCAGACTTACGTTGCTTTTGTAGCGTCCCTGCTGCGTTAACAAGCTCGTTTACGTGTGTGCAGTAGTTCTGGTGTGTTAGTCACAGAAATAGCTGCCAGCGCACATCAGCCTCCTTTCAGCTCATCACCGGATACTTCAGAGAAATGAGATGAGATGAGATTAGGGATTTCGTTTGCTGAGAAGCCGTCAGATTGAATCGGCACACTATGTTTAGGCTGCGTTCTTCCTTGTTTTCTCTAACAGTTTGTTTGACCCTCTGTTTGACCACGCCTTTGGCCAGTCGTTGCTCATATTTGCTTTATTCATACTCGTGTTCAGTCTCCTGCACACACATCCACACATGCGCAAACATGCATGCACACCCTGCATATGCATATACATACAACGTGCCGGCGGTGGTTGTGACTCTTAGTAAACAGGCTTTTATATTTGTATTTGTTCTCGCGCAGAGGAGCACTAAATGCTTCAATTGTTCCGCTGAAATTAGTTCTCCTGCAGAGAAGAAAGGATTTCATGTTTTTTTCCCCCTCTGCTGTGATATTTTGTCTCACAGTTCTTTTTGTCATTAGATTTTCCGTGTTTCAAAAGACTTCTCACTTTGCAAGAATGTTTAATTTGTGAACAGCAATCCAGCGCTGGTCTTTTTGTAAAACCATGAGTTTATGATCTAAAATGATTTCTTTTAAAAATCTTCAGATTCTTATGACTCGTTGATCTTATATTTTCTTCTCCCTTTGACTCCATATTTGTAAAATTTTGCCATGCTCACTGACTTTTTTTTAAAATCAGATATTGCAGAATTTGCATACTATTGGTTTTTAAATCCTGAAATACAAAAAAGTAAGACTATTTTTGTAAGACTGAGCATATACAGTGAAGCCCCTTCAGTAAGTGAACAGTGACCTGGTTCTAACTACCACTAATCCTACATTAACATTTCTACATCCTCATAAAGGTTTGCTTTCAATTTACAAAATGTCATCCTCTACATATGTAATCAAACACACTAAACAGTCTGAGCATGCTGAAGCAGCCGCACAGCCGTGCTGGTGACAGTGATATTAATCCCAAGGTGACTTTTTTTCTTTTTGTTAGAGAGGAAAACTATAATATAGTGCCTCATTAAAGCATCCTTTCTTACTTGTGTGTCACCTGCAGCCTTGAAATCAGATGCTCAGTCTTCATTTAGACTCTGTGGCAAGGTCAAACAGAAATGTATTTCTTTGGAGCAGTCATTCAGGCATCATCCAGTCAAAATAGACAGCTGATCCTCGGGGCGACATCGCTGCGAAGCTCATATTAAAAAACAAAAGACAGAAAAGCTTTTATTTTCTTTTAAATTTCAATAGCTACCAAGGCCAAAACTGTACATTTTATATGAGCGCACAAAGAAAAACACCAACAGCAGCAAAATTCAGTTCATAAAAAATATATACAAACTTAATTTATTAGCAGGAAAGTTTTCATACTAATTACTTACAGCTACATCCTAATACCTCCTATATATTTTAATTATTCTTGTGGCCAGCAGTTTAATTTCAAAATAAAATACTTTTACAGTATATTTGACTGCACAGCAGCAACGACACTCTTCTGTTTTTTATCGCTAATTTTTGTTTTGTTTTATTTTTCAGCCTCTCTTTATTTTGTTTTGGCTTATCAAGCTGTAGTATATTAGAAAACTGTGCGTTCAGTATAGAATAGAACAAGAACAAATCCCTTTCAAGCTGTGGTTGTTGCTGCCTGATAAATGTAAGTGTAGAATTGGTGCTTAGTTACTTGTAATAATCTGGCTGTATGTTTGACCATTTTATTTTATAGAGGTGGGAATCACCATACATCCCACGATACGATATTATCACAATACTTAACGCACGATACGATATTATTGCAATTTTTAAAAATATTTTGCGATATTCAGATTCTGTACATAAAGGTAAACTTTATCAATATTCATTTTCTCTAATATCAAAGTCTCACACTCAGTCTTTCTCTCATTTCAGTTTTATTGTTGACAAACTGAACGGTTTGTATTACAGTCTAGTCCAACTTAACTGAATCAACCATCTGGTACAATTATAGCTATTCTGAACTATGCAGTTTATGAAAACAATGCAGCCCCTTCAACAACTGAAGAATTTGAAAGTAAATTAAAACAAAATATAATTTTACATTAAATAAAAAAGTTTTAAACTTAATTAAAATAAAACATGTCTTAAATTAAAATAAGTAAACTGTCATGTTTATTGCTGCCAAAAAAAAGTTAAACACATTTGGACAGTGAAGGAATGTCAGGATTCTTGCTCAGAAAAAGGATCAACATGCTCTGAAGTCAGAGCACAAAAACCTTTTTTTGTAACAAAATATTGATTTCTGCTGTCCCTGTATCGATACATTATTAGCAAACAAAATATCACGATACTACACAGTATCGATTTTTTCCCCCACCCCTATTATTTTAGACTGGCTAGTGAACTTATCCTAGTGCCTCTAATCTGAAGCAGAAAGCAAATGTGTAAAATCAACTGAAAACTGAAATAACAAATGTCTAAAATCTCGGATTTGATGTTTTGAATCATTTGGGGTGGCGTGTGAAAAATGGCCACCCTCACACAGGTGATAAATCTGGAACAACGGGTTATTCTTGCAGTAAATTCAGAGCTTCTGTTCGTTAACTTATAATGTGATGCTCCTGTGTCATTCCAAATCCTCACATTATCGCTGGCAGATGATATGTTTTAATCAGGGTCAAAGTGCAAAGAATGACAGAGAATAATGTCACAAAGAATGATGTTATTTTTACTGTTAAACACCAGTCTCTGTTTAAATTGCTGCTGCTATTTAGAACAGCTATATTCAAGAGGGCAGAGATCACGAACACCAGAGCTCTGCTGCACTGCACTGATCAGACAAAGCTTTTTTTCTTTTTTTTTTGTAATCATTATTGCAACTTTATTTTTTTAACAAAATAATAATATCTAACTTAAATAGACATGCCAATCACCGTCCGCCCAATGTGGAAGGTTGCGTTCTGGCTAGCTGTCTTGTCCACTAACTGATACTCAGGTTTTTCTGAACTAAAAAAGATGATTGTAACAGCTCTGTGTAGTAGTTACTGCTTTACTTAAACTTGCTTCTTAGGACCTTGAACGACACTTTAAACTGACAGTCTGTGGCTTTAATGGCCACTGTGGGCCCTGATTTCATAGGTAACCCTCTGTAATGTATTTACCACCTCACAATTCAGGATTTTCTTTTACTACTAATGGTAGTCACTTCTGTTTCTTGCCTTAGAGGTCTGAAATAATGCTGGCTGTTTATAACAAACAGAGAAAAGTGCCCGTCTCAGAGAGTACTGGGTTAGCCACACTTCATGTTGTTTTTAATAACACGTTGCATCTCCATCAGCTATATGTGGAAGAGAAATTGTATTTATACATCACCTTTTATTATCTGTAAAGTAAGACTGATTTACAGTGGAAAACAAAAAAATTGAAAATATAGGCGTAAACAGAAAAATAAACAAATATGAGGCAACATAAAAATAGGCGTGAGTGAAATCTGAATTAATAAATACGTCAAACATGTTACACGGCAATAAAAGCCACAAAGAACTGCAGTACGTGTCTGCATACAGCGACACACACACGCACACACACGCACACACGCACACACAGCGATGAGCTACAGGTGTGGGAGAATATGGACGTTTTTGAGAGTAACAGTTGTCGTGGACTTTGAATCATCGAGCAGCTTGTTCCAGAGAGGATCAGCGTGACTGAAGACGGCCTCGTCAGAATAATTCGATCGACTTCTGTACGTTTATTTTACAGGTGTCGACAGGTTATCATCAAAGAGTGTTGGATATGCATTTAGGGGCCAACAATCAAAGCCGAGCGTATTTAATACCTGCGTTTTTGTGAGTTTTTGAGACTTCTCTTTTACCCTCAAAAAATGATATAAATTGCATGATAGATTTTTAATGACTAAATCGTAAATGTCATACAAATTAAAACTCATATATGCAGATTAAAAATAATATATATTTTATATATTTTGCCTAAAGGTTCAACAAACACTCCATTATCAAATAATTAAAGATTTCTGGCAGTTATTTCATGTTGCAGGTTTTAAAGGGTTAAATACTGAATATGTGTCAGTTAGAACGATTATTTTCCTTGTTCTTGTTCTTGCTAAGATTTAAGGGGGAAAAGGACATATTCTGATTTTATAGGGTTAAGGTTTGGATGTAATGACCTTGCAGGGATAACAAAAGTGTAAAGAAATTGAACCCCGAGCTTATTAGAGTGTTAGGAGTAGTAAATGATGCTCAGTTATTCCCTCCAGTTTGCTCTCCCATGTATTGTCTCATTTTCATGACCCTGGACTTATTCGACCTGGATTAAGGATTTCTACGAGGACTGTTTTTTTGTAACTTTTGTAAATGTCAACCCTACAACACCACAATTAATGTCTCCTGGAAAGATTGTCTGAAACTGTGTGATATTATTCATGTTTCCCCCTTTTTGTTATTAAACCATATCCATCTCTCCTCCTCCCTAACCCTCTCTATTACAGCCAGGCTTTCAGCTATAAACAGTTCTAGGAGACCACATACCTGCACTTCCTTAACTCCTTACTGCTGTTAGGGTTAATTAGGTATTGATTTGATCAGGACCAGGCAAGGGGCCTTATTCTAAAGGCTTTGGTCACAATGAATTATTAATGTTCATACAGGACTATATATAGCGTGCATCCAGTGGTCACAAGAAAGTCAAGCGTTGGTTCCTCTGTGCTGCTTAACCGAATCCCTGTTTGCTCCGCTCTCTGCTTCCTGCTCAGATTGATTGCACTACTTCCTTCAGGGTCATGTTCATTTTTTTTTCTTTTGGCTGTTGGAAATTTGAGAGATGTTGTTTCTTTACACGTCTGGGTGTGCTTTGATTTGACAAGCACACCCTGAGTGAATTTTTTAGTTGCTTCATTGCTCTCGACAAATACAAAGCAGCGTTGTGAGAGCACCGAGAGGCAGACTTTTACTGCTCTGATGTTGATGGTGTTTTCCTAAGAGATATATCCACACAATTTTTTTTTTTTAAAAAAAGGTCCAAATCTGGTTAACGCCAAGCAGAAACATCAGTGAATGAATGCTAAAACTACAGTTCATCTAATAACCCAAAGTGAGCCTCCTTTCAGCCTTGAGAAAGTCTGTCTGCTACGAACAAAAGCTTTGGTCTCTACAGAGTTTCCAGCCTTCATAATAACTTGCAGCTAACGAAGCTTGCTAGCATTAGTTGATTAGCATCTTCTAGTCTAAATATGGCAGCTTTTAGCTCCAAGATTCCAAAATGGTGGCAGGCATTGTGTGGCTACATCCATCTATTATATAGAGCAGCACCAACCTTTTTTGCACCACGGACCGGTTTATGCCCGACAATATTTTCACGGACCGGCCTTTAAGGTGTCGCGGATAAATACAACAAAATAAAACTAGTACCGGTACCGAAAAAAAAAAAAATTATTCATAACACACGTGAAAAGAGCCAGGAAAACCGAGTAAACGATAAAAACGATAACAAAATAACGCTGAAAACCGATAAAAACCCTGAAAACTATACATTTCACACCTGAGCCTCAACTCTCGCAGCCCGGTACCAAACGACTCACGGACCGGTACCGGTCCGAGGCCCGGGGGTTGGGGACCGCTGATATAGAGTGTGGGGTTATCATATTTTCTGTCCGCTTTCATTAACTCGTAAACATACCATAAAATGCCAAAGCTTTAATTAAAAAAATAATGGCTCCTAGTGTAAAGTTGCCGAGCATGTATGTCTACATCATCCACGTCTTCTTTATCGTTAAAGTGCTGCGTGTGTTCTACCCTGCATGTGCAGCAGCTTCAGTGATTCACTGCATCGGTCATTTGTTCACATATTTGTCACAATTGCTCGTCATGTGCACCAAAATGCACACCGTTCATCTTGATGTCTGCTGATTCTGTGCATTTTTGTGTATGTGCCTCAGTTTCGGTCGTGCTCCTCTCAGCTGTGCTGCTGTACTGTGAAGTGAAATGAAGTGTCACAGTGGAGATTTCAAAGATTTGTGAGCGAGAGAAAGAGGAAGAGTTTACATTCACATGTATTTTTGCATAACACAATGACACAGTCCCAGATGCCATAGTGTGTGTGTCTGTGTGTGTGGTCTCTTTCTACTAAGTCATGTGTGACTGTTTTTGGACCTGCAGTGTGTGTGTTCACTAACTGACCTACATTTCTCTTTTTGCCAGTGGCCCAAGAGACTTTGTCACCGTTATCTCATCTAGCCAATCACAGCCCCTAATCTCATTTTGTCCAATCGCATCCCCAATCTCATGCGTCCAATCATGGCTTTGGCCTTCGGGGGAGTCATCTTCTACTCTTCTTCTGTCGGAGAAGCGTTTGCGGCCGACTGTACCTTTCAAACACTCACCATCTTATGGGCCAAATAGAGCAGCAGCTCAGTAATTTTGACTTTCAGCGCTGATTTCATGCAGCGCCGCAACCCTAATTATATCCCCCCAGCTTGAAAGGAGAGCTGTGTTTCTGCGCACATTGCCAGCTGGAGAGGAAGGAGAAAAAAATTGAAGCTTTTGAAAATTCTTTGAAGCTTCTGTTTTTTGTTATCAAAGCCGTCTTTGTTGGTTGCATGAATTTTGCATGTGCAGGTTTAAGGGAAGTGTGATGTGCGGGTGTGTGTGGTAAGCTGGGTAGGTGGATGTGTTTTCATACAACATGTTTTGCAAAATATAAAAAAAGTGCCCATCACAATAGGTTTAATCAATACCATCCATGTGAATATCGACTATAAAATATTAACTTAATTAAAAATATTAACTTAAAAATTGACCACATTTGGTTTGATGCTACTTGAATTGTTTCTAATCTAGTGCTGTAATCTATATAGATTATATAAAGTAGCTGTGTATTTTCCATATTGATAAGGGAGGACCTGTTAAATAGATGATGCTGGAGTTGTTGCTGTATGTTATTTAATTTTAAACTCAACCTGAGCTGGATTTTGCCAGACAAACGTCTTGAGTAATATATCTGTATGTGTTGTTGTGTCACCACATGGCAGATGTTTCTGGAAATTAAGACATAGACACAAGTTCATTTGTATGTGGCTGTAGGCCAACACAAGCCTGGAGAGTGAGGGACAGATAATGAGGGATTTCTTTCTGTATCTCCTTCACAAACAAACACCGTTTCGCACACTTTTTTCAGTGTGACTTACCGTGTGGGTGTTCCTGCGCGTCTAAGCGCATAATCAGTAATGTGCTCATTGTTTTAAAACAAAGCGTATAAAGTCAGATTTTCATGGTGAAAATGAAAAAAAAGGGACTTGAAAAGCATCTGGAAATAAAGACAGTGTTTTGATAGATACACCGTCAGATTAAAGCTGACTTGTTGCGGTCACAGTTTGAAACCAGTGTGCTCAGGACAGGAACCAGCTGTCTCGTGTCGTGTATTAATTACGGCGAAACAAAAATAAGTGCAAAATCAAACCAGATTCATTCCAACTGCGTTTCTTCCACATTGGATTGAAACCTATAAAATGCAGCTGCAGTCCTTGAATCTTTGACCTCTTTCCTATATTGGTTGCTTATAGTGTTGGTGCTGTGGGAGCTGAAGTGTTGCTGCTGACTGTAATGATTTTATAACAGAAATACATTTCCATGCAGGCTCTGGTTTTTCAGTCTCTGCTATTCCTGCGAGTAAAGAAGCATGGCCTCAGACTGTCATCTTCAGCGCCGAGCGAAGTGGCCACACTTGAACTGTGTTCGTCTCCTGCACGCACCCCTCCAACCCTTCCATCCCCTGCTCAAAATGCACACACATTTAAACACACATATGTCTTTGTCTCCGTTTCTCTCCGCCTGCCTCTGTTTCCATTTAGTGGAGGATGGGTTGGGGGGAGGAAAGAGAGAAGAAAGGTGGAGGTGGTGGTGGGGGGTGGTCAGGTTGAAAATTACAATACGTATTTATGGGTTTTTTTTGTGTGCTGTTGCTTGGCAACACCACATCGGGGGTATTTACAGTTAATAAAAAGTGAGTGACATTAGCTTGGTGTATTAGAGGTAAATCGCTCATTTGCTTTAAGAGCTAGAAAGAAAGCGTGTGTGTTTGTGCGTGTGTGTCTTTTCTTTTTAGTGTGTGTGTATATGTAATAAGTGCTCACTGAGCCTTATCTTTGTAGATATTTAACTCTTTGTGTGACCGAAAGGCCTTTGTTTTTGTGCTCTAACATCATTCTGTGTGTGTGCGTATACCAATATATTTTCATCTTTGTGTGCACACATAAAATTATATATTGCTAAATGTTTACATTTTCATTTAAATAGTTTTTTTTCCCACATTTATTATTATATCGCTTTTTCTTTCTTTTGTGCATCAGCAGAAATCGATCCCAGGAGAAACGCACGTTGTCATCACATTTCCTCCTTAAAAGAACGATTGTTTTATTCCTCGCAGCTGTATTTCTGGTCGCTGCCATTTGTTGTTTGGATGGGAACTGTGTCAGCTGGCATTAACGTCACATCTTGTCTGTCTTTCACAGGCTTTGAAAGCATCTTGGAAGGCTTGTTTGGGCCGGGACTAGTCAAAGACATCACCCTTTTCCAAGGTAAACATGCAAAACAAACAAATCAGCATTTGCAAATACAACTGTATACAAACGCACCGCCATAGTTAGCAACGCAAATGGCAGTCTGTCCTACCAAGAATTTGGCAGCTGACGTAACACACACGTGATGAAACTGTGAGGGGGAAAAATGGGAACTTTAATAAAATGAAATAAACAAAACAACAAAAATGGATATTTATTGAGAGAAAAATAAAATAAATCTTTTTTATCAGTGACAATGTTGTTTGGAAGGACTGAAGTCATTTTCATCTTGTGGAGAGCTTTTACATATTTCTGTTTTAAAAAAAAAAAACAATAGACATGTGCATACAGCAGGAGCTCAGCTCTCAATTTAGCTTAGTGTTATTCAGCGTGAGCGACACTGTGGACCTTCAATAAATATATACTGACATGACAATGAGCGACACAGCATCTCCCCATTGATCTGACTTTAAAACATTTATTGCCTACAGAAGTGACGCTGCTGCAGAAAGCATTTAGAATACAAAACAATATGATTAATTCACACAATAGCCTTTAATTTATGCAGGCCAGATGTCACTAAACAGAGCTGGAGAAGGACAAAAACTGGCAGCCTGGACCAGCTGAGCTTGATGGTTTCTCTGGTAATGAGGCTCTCACTGCTCTCTAATGGTCTGATGCTAGAGGAGCTGGTAAACGGCTAAATACAGTGCAAAAAAAATAGTGCCTTAAATGCATCTGCTACGACTGCATTCACGGTGAGAGCACGAGCAGCAGAGACAGGGCTCGGTCTGAATCACACAGCTGATGTCACAGATCACCCTGCAGATGTGTCTCCATGTTACCTGCTGACTTGAATGTGGATCTGCACATCTGGATTAAAATATTTAAATAATATTTGAATGCAGTCATTCCTCTTTTTCATAAAATCCAACATGCCAAGGCTTTTGACCTTTACTTGAACCTTTATGTGATTTTTCTTCTGTCATCTTAGATTCTTTTAGTTGTAGAATATTCAAATATTCGCCTCTTCAAATGTTAGAAGATTTAGCTATTTTTTAATATCCCTTCGGCAGAATCTCTTTCCCCAAATAAATTCATCAAAAAAAAAGGAGAGTAGAAAAACCACAGACACAAGAACAGCCCTCCCTCTTTGCTGTGCTTATTTGGTGAGTGATTAGCAAGGCCTCAGAGAGTTCCAGAGAGCAGCGCAGCATCTTCTGTTGCTTTTTCCCTGAGTGATCACTTTGCATATAAATATAGCCCAAGTTACAGCAGAGCCATTGTCTTTATCTCTTATGTATGTTGATTTTTTTTATTCACATGTACTACTACCAGCTGAGCATCATTTAACCCTATAAAGCCGGTCGGAGCGGGCACTCTCCGTTCTGCGTAACTATTTTTAAATCCCGGTAGCTCTGCAACCACGTAAGCTAGCGCAATAATTTTTTTTCCATATGAAACCGGAGGAGTTGTACTCACATCTTATGCCATCAGCTTGTCCTCGGTCACGGTTTCCTTCCACATATAGCTTTGCAAAAACTGCATAAAAAGCACTTGCAGCAACAAAAACATAATATTCCAGAAACACGCTTTGCCGATCCGATCAGCTGTTCATAACACTTCCTACGTCCATCAGCGCGAACTATCGCATGTCCGCCATGTCCTGCCCAAAACCGGAAGTGACGTCATTTTGCGGAAATGTAATTTTTTTACCATCAGGGTCTTATGAGCTTATACTGGTGTTTTTAAAAGTTATGTTTGACTTTATGACTTTCTGTGTCGTTTCTGGGATGCTTAGGACTCATATTGCACTGCTGGAAATAGTTTATTTTGATGCATATGCTGCTTTTTTGCAAATTTGCACTATAATATTTATTTTCGTTTTTCCTGCAGTGTATAAAAATTGGTGTATTTCAAAAATAAAACTATGAAGACACTCAAAATAAATTTCCTGTAGTGGGAAACTATTTTGTGCAACTTCTTTGTATTTACAGTTTTGAGGAATAAGCCTCTTAAATTTCTGTAACTAGAAATATATGTTAAAAAAACAAAAATGATTTTAAATTTTTTTGTAGTTTATTGCACTCTTTTGCAATTTATGTAGTTACTATGCACTTAATGCAGACATATTATTAAAATTTAGGCTGTAATGGCTGTAATCTTGAAATGCTCCCAAAAATGGCTCCACAGCATGTAAACATATAATATAAGCTCTGGCGGACTTGGTTCTATGGTAGGTCTTAAAGGATTAAAGGCCACAGTCTACATGAATGTATTTCTCACCATGTCTGTCCCTTTATGTCCTGATGTCTGCTTATAATAATAATGCACCATGTCACATAGCTCACATAATCTAAAACCAGTTACTTGAATGATCAGAACTACAGTAGAGCCCCTTCGGGATGTGGTAATATTGGATATTTGCATCACGGATGTGCAGCCAATAATAGATCTGCAGATCTGTGTCATGCTCTCAAGTCAAGGTTACCAAAACATCTGAGGAATCTTTCCGGCACCTTGTCGAATCTTTGCCACAAAGAATTAAATGCCATTTTATTAGGTATACTTTACTAGCACTAGGTTTGACCACCTTTTTCCTTCAGACCTGCCTTGAGTGTACAGCCTTTAGTGCACAGGTGTTGAACTCCAGGCCTCGAGGGCCGGTGTCCTGCAGCTTTGAGATGTGTCCTTGATCCATCACAGCTGATTTAAATGGCTACATTACCTCCTCAACATGTCTTGAAGTTCTCCAGAAGCCTGTTAATGAACTAATCATTTGATTCAGGTCTGTTGACCCAGGGTGAGATCTAAAACCTGCAGGACACACTGGAGTTTGACACCCCTGCTTTAGTGGAAGAAGCGTTAAACAATCACAGTGTACACATTTTCCAGCGCTCAATCATATGCTGGTTCCCCAGTCTGTCATCCAAACTGGTGAACCCCAGTGCATATGTAAATTTATGAAGTATATTTGTGGTTGTACAGCATTGTGATGCCTGCTTTCATTCACATTCTGAAACTCAGGATGCCATAAACACAGATGGTGTGTTTGCATTCAGGTATTCTATCATCTGTGCCTCTCCCCCCATGCACAACACTCACAGTACGTATGGGAATTACAAAATGAGTTTTTATATCAGCAAAACCCAATTGTTACATGTTTTCATACATATCATGTGACTAAAGCGAAGGAAGGCTGCCCGGCTCACTCTCTCACATGCACTCTCAGAAAAAACAAGGTCAACATGGCGTTCTGGTGTCATGTGACCCATCCCCCACCAACTTAAAGCATTTTTCGAATATTTCGGGCATGTCATTTTCAATCATGCGTTACACATTAGTGCGCAGACACACACACATATATACATTGTCTCCCAAGTAAAGCTGGCACATGAGGCAGCAGTGAAGCCTCCCTCACATAAAAACACCAACTTCTAGCAAAAGTTAATCTTTGTGACTTGAAGAGGGAAAAAAACCCAAACAAAATGCTGTCTCATGAATTCTTTTCCCTCAAAGGGCCCTCGCCCTCCTTTGTGTTTCCCAGACTTTCTGTCTAAAGCTGAAGTCAGCCAGCTCTCAATTTAGAGTTATATATTTACTGATTTGAGTCCTGTGGGCGCAGAAAACTTTCTCAGCCTGCGATCAAAATGTCAGAAATGTTAAAGGTCTGTTGAAGAAAGAAGGCGCTGCTACGTGATTCAGAGCGAGTGAAGCTGAAGTCTGATGATTGCAATAGTTGCCGATAGCTTCCATGGTTTTTTTCCTGTTTTTTGGTCAGTGGTTCGCTGTAATCTTGTGCACAAAACCAAACATATAAACATAATTATGCAGGGTGCTGAGGGGCATGCACTAAGATATGCAAAGATATACAAGCTCACGTTAAACAGCATAGATGTACATTACAGAGGAATCACATCTGCGGTAGCTTGGAAACCGTGTATCTCTTAATCTCAAACAAACCTGCGTTTTCTTAGTTTTCACGTTTACGAAACCAGGCTGCTGCTGCTGCAGGTATGCTGAGCTGATTATGTGCATGTAAACAAGCCGAGAGCTGAGCAGCCCCCCCCACACACACACACACACTGAAAGCTTCCTCTAAACTGTGCCAATATCGCCTTTGTGTTTACTACTTGCACACACTCACAAATACCTTGAATCCTGTTAGGGTGGGGGTTAAGCTAGCTGTGGGACTGGAGCTTAATTGGCGCATTCCCAGGGATACTGTAAGCGGCACAACCACGGGGTTCAAGCACAGCTCACCTTTGACCTTTTACATTCCCGCCCCGGAGACAGAGATGCACAAAGAAACCGAGAGAGTAGTAACTGAACCGTCTGCACGTCTCGCAGGAAAATGATGGGAAGCTGGAGAGTTCAGGCACATATCTGCACACAAAAGGGGAAAACTAGCAGACCCTATTTATAGGATTTGGACAGGTTCTTCTTAAAGAAGCATGCTGGTGTTCCTCCTGACCGGATCTTACTTGTGTGTCTTACTCTGCTGCAGGGTGTGATCGCGAGGTGAAACAGATTAAACTGTTAGCCAGAGGGGACAGAAAAGCAGCGGTTGGGATTTAGTTACTCTTTAACTCCAAATCCTATTGGTTATATTTTCATCTTCAGATGTTTCATTTTTGGCAGCCTTTTGTCTTGTTCAGTACAGCGCAGCGTGAAAATCCATTTTTAAACTTTCTTTGTAATCGATTACACCGAGGCATCAAGTGCAAAGGGAGTGCTTCGCGTCGCCTCAAAACAAATAATATAGCTTTTACAAAACTGATTGGGGACTTGATGTTCACTGTAAGGGATTATACAACTCAAACAAATTGGATTATTGATTTTTCTAATCTTACAAAGTAATGGAAGGTCATGGTATGGCACAAAGAAACAAACAAAAACTCCAGGAATGTCATCTGCTTGTCACTTGCCATTGCCCGCCTGCCCTCATGTGCTCTGTTTTCATGTTTTATTTGCTATTATTTTGTACATTGTGAACTTTTTATATGTGTGCCCCTGCTTTGTTTTTCAGTTATTGTCAAATTATAAATGTGATAAAAATACAAGTTAACCCTTTAAAGCCGGTCGGAGCGTACACGCTCCATTTTGCATAACTATTTTTAAATCCCGGTAGCACTGCAACCACGTAAGCTAGCGCAATAATTTTTTTTGCATATGAAACCAGAGGAGTTGTACTTACATCTTATGCCATCAGCTTGTCCTACGTCACAGTTTCCTTCCACATATAGCTTTGCAAAAACTGCATAAAAAGCACTTGCAGCAACAAAAACATAATATTCCAGAAACAGGCTTTGCCGATCCGATCAGCTGTTCATAACACTTCCTACGTCCATCAACGTGAACTATCGCATGTCCGCCATGACCTGCCTAAAACCGGAAGTGACGTCATTTTGCGGAAATGTAGTTCTTTACCATCAGGGTCTTATGAGCCTATACTTGTGTTTTTAAAAGTTATCTTTGACTTTATGACTTTCTGTGTCGTTTCTGGGATGCTTAGGACTCATATTGCACTGCTGGAAATAGTTTATTTTGATGCATATGCTGCTTTTTTGCAAATTTGCATTATAATATTTATTTTCGTTTTTCCTGCAGTATATAAAAATTGGTGTATTTCAAAAATAAAACTATGAAGACACTCAAAATAAATTTCCTGTGGTGGGAAACTATTTTGTGCAACTTTTTTGTATTTACAGTTTTGAGGAATAAGCCTCTTAAATTTCTCTAACTAGAAATATATGTTAAAAAAACAAAAACGATTTTCAATTTTTTTGTAGTTTATTGCACTTTTTTGCAATTTATGTAATTACTATGCACTTAATGCAGACATATTATTAAAATTTGGGCTATAACAGTTGTATTGATGTAAATCAACTTGAAATGCTCCCGAAAATGGCTCCACAACATGTAAAAATATAATAAAATCTCTGGTGGGTTTGGTTCTATGGTAGGTCTTAAAGGGTTAATAATATATTCACATTTATAGCTCAAATATTATTGTTTCTCATGTTTGGGATTATTAAATCTTTTCATGCTCATAAATGGCAAACAAGGAAAAAGAAAAAAAAAGATAAAAGTTAAAGGCATGGATGGACACAGTTGCTGATATTAGCTTGTTGCAGAAACATCTATTCCCAGCACGTATGCCAGCTCACAGTCGACACAAAGAAGGAAATTGAAATAAATACGATTCCTTTAATCAAATTGACCTTACTGTGAATAAAATGTAGATTATCTGTATCAGCAGTGTAAAGAGCGCAAGGACGAGTGGAAATGCATGCAAGCCGTAAACCCAACAAATGGAGAAGAGAGATGGATTGTGCAAACCCGGCCCTCTGATAAAGCAGTCACTGGAGCGGTGCCAGGTGTGGCTCCCCTATGGACCCACCTCTGCTACTCTGCCCTCCTCCCACACACAAACACGAACAAACAGAGTGGGGAGGGGTCATCGCAGTAACAAGACGGGACAGGGTAGAATTGCTGAACATGGCTTCAGGTCATGTACAAATGGTTTCTTTATTACGTCAGTGTGGACTGTATATATTTACATTGCTGCATGTGTTAAAAGCAGCAGTAAAGATGAGCATCAACATATTTTTTTAATATTCGACTGTTTTTTGATTTATTTTTGTTTTTAAATGTTTCATTTGGACCTGAATAAATCAGGCGGATCAATCCTGCTATTTTTCTAAAGCTGCAAAAGATGAAGGTTTTTTTCTTTCTTTAAGGACAATACTGTACAATAAAGAAAATTACATAAAAACAGAGATTTTACTGCTTTATGTCTTGAAATGATTAGGTAATAGTGACGCAAAAAGCAAAAAACCGCCAAATGAATCAAGAACAAGAAATATCGAGTTGTTTAATGAGACCGAGGGCATTCCTATACATATGGAAACAAACGCATTAAAGCAAAGCAGTTTGTGCTACAGATATATCACAGCAGAACTGCAGGCATCCCTGTGTGATGTTAAAATGAACATCACACACCGTACATTTATCAGATTTTCACAGTTTAAGGAATTAATTCTCACGGCGTAACACTTTGTGAAACACTTTCACCTGAGAGTCAGCGTGTCTGCTTAGTTGCTGGAAAGGTGTCATTTTGGAGATGGGAAGTTTTGAATTAGCACACACTTCATGTTCACAGGATGTTCTGATATTGTTCTGTCTCTCTGTGGAGCTGACTCGTCCCTCCTTTTGCCTCCTATATATATATATGGTTTTAAATGGAGGTGTAATACCATGGCAACAGCTCAGCTGTAGCCAGTGTCCTCAGCTCAGAAGGTGCTATGTTGGTAAAAATGTATTTCTGCTGCTGACATCATCTAAATCAATCATCATTGAATCATAAGAGGACAATCACAGGATTATTATTGATATGAGAAACCACTGATCAGAGGTTGTTGTTGTTTTTAATTGGATTATATGGAGCTTTTATGGTTTATGTCATACATGTTTAAAATTACAAACCTTGATGTTTTGATTTCAGCTTCTCCATCAGCCTGAGATGAGATCAGAACCACACACCCAGTAATATCTGTCCATTCTGTGCACAGAACAACAACAAAAAGTAAAACTAGTCAAGCCTCCAACTGCAAATAATTAATTATAAATGTTAAGTAATAGTAACATGCAGCTAATTTGTTCTGTATAAATATAAGAGTGTTTACACACGTCGCCATTTTTGCAACCAGAATTTTCTGTAAACATAAATTATTGTGCTGACACATTTGCATTTATAGTAGAGAAATGCATTATATATCTATTAGGGATGCAACGATACCAATTTTTTCAAACAGATACAATACCGATACTTGGATCTGAGTACTTGCCGATACCGAGTACAAAAACCGATACTTCTACCACACACACACACAAATGCAATGAATTGGAAGACAGGTTTTATTTTATTCTCTGCCGATAAAAAATAAAATCTTAATAAAAATTGACCCCAAAAAAATTTCAAGTGAAAAATAAGCACTTCTGTTAAATTATTGCAGAGTCTCCACATTGTAATTTAACAAAATATCACTGAACTATTGGCACTGTCTCGAGCTTTCAGAATAATAAATAAACACTTCTGTTTGGAATAAAATAAATACAAATTAGGTTTGAGAATAAAATAAACTTTGTCCATATTATAAACAAACGAACAAAATAACGAAAGTATTTGGCATTGATGAACTCCCCATCTGCCCGTGGATCATCAGTCCACTGTGCCGTTAAACCAAGGACTGACATCGCACACACTGCTTGTCTTTACCTCTTCAGAAAGTTTTGGCACCATTATCTCCCTGATGTGTGGGCGGCTGGGAATTTCATATCGCAGCTCGAGTATGCTGAGAAGACGGTGCAATCCTATGTTTTCCTTGACCGGCATTGGCTGGTCATCCAGAGCAATAAAATGAGTCAGAGCCTCTGTTATTTAAACTCCCCGTGGATTTTCTCTTGACATTTTTCATCGCTTTTCCAAAACCTGAGTTAAAGTTGGCTGTTCCACACTGCTGACATTTTGTTTAGCCTAGCTACAGCAGCCTCTAGTTTCTCTTTTTTTACTCGCCTAACCCTGTGCCTGTTTAGCGTGAGATGTCCCCCTAGTGGCCAATCTAAAAAACTACAACAAAAATGACAATCCACCCTCTGATTAATGAAATAAGTTAGTATCAGTTCGTGGTATCGGTTAACTTTTACGAGTTAACCGATACCACATTTTTACAGTATCGGTCCCGATACCTGATACCAGTATCTATACAAGTGTAGAAATATATCTTTAGCTGCTCAGATTTGCTTTAAATGTGATTTTATGTTTCTCGTAATTGCCCACAATGCTCGTGTGTATTTGATCAGTTACGTTCTCTTTTGAAATGTGAATTTAGAGCAGAGTAAAACACCTGCAGAGAGTCTGTCAGGATTTTGGCTTAATGATATAAAGCTCATAAAACTACAAGGAGACACCAGTGAACTTTGTCATCCAGAAAAACACATTTAAGAGAAATCAGTTTTGGAAACTGGACAATCTTTGTGAAGACGGCTTCAGGGCGTGAATCTCTCAAACTGATCCAGATTTATGCACAAAGACGTCCACGCTGCTTTTGGAAGTCTAAGGCAATAATGTGGCTGATACCTGATTGAGCTTATCTGTCAGTCACAGGTGTGGTTCGTTTTTACACAGCATGCTTGTGGAGTGAATCGCTGGAGTTTAGTCCGTCACTGTAATTAAAAGTGAATCACTTTATTGCTGTTGTTGATCTGGGTTTGTGGTCCCTGAGCTGTCAGTCTCTCTCGGCTTATCAGTCTGGATTTCTCCCTCGATTCATATACACCTCGCTAATGATCTGCACCTGGATATTCAAACTGAATAATTGTAGCAGTGCCTCGCAAATCAAGTAAAACACACAATAAACCTACACGTTGTTTTGCTCTTTGTTTCTACTGTTACACTAACAGATTCTGCTCCCGGGTAGCACATCAGTCAACTTATGAGATCCTGAGCATTATGGGAGTTTGAGTCATTAATTGCATACTTTCTGTCATGCAGACTGCGAGCCAGAGGAGGTGTCTGACTGGTCCTTTGATGAAAACTGTCTCTTCTGCTGCTTAAGACGTGAGAAAGTCAAGGTAGGTGCAGTTCAGTCTCCCTTTTAGATAAGACCCTCTCATCCTAATTACATGGCTGTGATTTCACAACTCTTCAGAAGCTGCTGGGTGGTATCACTTTTACCTCACAACACGAAGGTGCCTGATGTAAATGGAGCAGGGTTTGTTTTATATAATATGGAGTTACATTAGGTTTTGTTTTCACCTGAATAAACTAATGTTAGCTTTTTAGCAGCACACTCGATTGAACAATTTGTTTCAAAGAATAAGCAGAATACAGAATATGGGGGGTGATGGGTGGGGGCTACATCTTATAATGTTTAACTGTGTAATTGTGCTGTGGCATAGCTGGGTTTATTTATTTCATACTTTGAGTGCAAAGGAAAACATTTTGCCTGCTTTTCTTTTAGGTTTTTATTTGCTTTCATAAATGTGGTTAATGGGAATTAACCACATTAATTATTAGTTAGGAGAGCAAGATACAAATAGATAACTTAATAGCCACCCTTTATCTTCCACATATGCAATTAAGAGTCAAAGGGATGCTGGAGACGATCCCAGCAGTCATAGTGTGAGAGGCAGGATACATCCTGGACAGGTGACCGGTCTGTTATAGAGCTAGACGGCTACATTTACACATGGGGTTAGGTCACCAATTAACCTAACCCCATGTATTTCTTCGGACTGTGGGAGGTACCAGTACCTACAGTACCTGTCGAGAACCCCAACTCACTGGGTTTCAACCCAGGGTCTTCTTGCTGTGAGGCAACAGTGCTAATAAACCACACCGCCATCCCTGCACCGAACTTAATAATTGCAGCTTTTGTCCCGAGGGAAAAAAACAAGAAACTTTTACATTTTTAAACGGGCCTCAATATAAGATGTGTATTAGAACACACTTTTATTATGTAAGGCTTACAAATAAGATGCAAAGGCCTTGAATAATGTATGACAACATGTTCCACTGAAAGCGTGCTGTGAGTGTGGAGATGCTTCACCGCAGTGTTGTAAAATTTAAAAAAAATAAAACATGATGTGCGTTTCAATTAGCTGTTTCCTCGCTAACATCGTCGCTAACAGAGGTGAAAGCTGCTCTCTGCCTGATACAGCACTTGTGTTACTTTTCATAAGTCACTGGACACTGTGAACATCCACGGTCACCACTTCATGCATAATGGACCTTCCATGACCTTCCAAGCTATATAGTTTATGTCTTCCATATTTCCAACTATATCCATAATCACATACTGTGTATGCTACCATTGTATATAGTGTATTATCTTACTTTTTTTCATTGATACTTATTTGTATTTTTGTATTTCCTTCATATATCCAGTGTTGGGAAGGTTACTTTTAAAATGTATTCCATTACAGAATACAGAATACATGCCCCAAAATGTATTCTGTAACGTATTCTGTTACGTTACTCAATGAGAGTAACGTATTCTGAATACTTTGGATTACTTAATATATTATCATGCTGTTTACAACTACATGAATGTACTATTGCTGTGATTTATTACTGTTACTGAAGGTCCGCGGCTCCGAACCGTCTGGCTAATACGTCGGGTTCATGTCGGGCTCGTAGCTGAAAACTAGCTTTACTTTGTTGTCTGGGTCAACTTTGCTAGCAGAGACAGAGAGAGGCGTTGAAAGGCTGCTCCAACGGAACTTATTGTTTTCAGAGGAAAACACGAACACGGTGTACAGTCGAGTCTTAATAGCTTACTTACAGCTGGGCTCGTCAGGCACTCTTCTTGGCTGCAGTGGTTATTATTATATTTACATGCTTCCAGCTCCCGTTTTTGCTCGATGACAGCTCGTACTTTTCCTTTTTCTCCCTCCCTCGCTCACAGACACATAACGTGTATGGCAGTCCATTCTCCCTGCAGCACGGACTACACTGCCTATGATGCTACATTCTTTAGAGCTATACCTGTAGCATTCTGCCTATTAGCTTAGCACAACAACAACAAAAAGGCCTCTCTCACCCAGGAAACACGCAGAGAGAGAGAGCGTCACCCTGTAACCATGGCAGCCGTAACGCTGCCACCTGGAACAACAGAACGTAGCTGTCAAACAAAACCCAAACAGTCCTGACCCGCCACAATATGAAACAGAGAAGTACCGCCGTGTAATCCATTTATTTCAACAAAGTAACTGTATTCTAAATACCACCTTTTTAAACGGTAACTGTAACGGAATACAGTTACTCATATTTTGTATTTTAAATACGTAACGGCGGTACATGTATTCCGTTACTCCCCAACACTGCATATAACTGTACCTGAGCTGAGGTGATGCAAAAATTTCCCCGTTGTGGGATCAATAAAGTCTCATCTTATCTTATCTTTTATGAAGCAGCTCATTTTCTTTGTCCACGTGTTCTGTATTTTAGTTCACTGCCAGTTTTAAGCTTTCTATTGAAAAATACCACATCTTTGTCTCTCTCCTCCTCCTGGTGCACTACTTGTTATTTGTGTTGTTCAACCATCCGTGGTCTTGACCCCAATTTAGCCTATAAAAGGACTGTGACATAATGATTTGGAGGTGAGTGAGTATGTGTGGAAGGAGGAGGAGGATGCTGACATGATTGTAAATTAGTTGGTCTCCCACAGCAGCCTAGATGCTGGTACACCCTCACAGTTTCTTACCCAAAAAAAAGCATCCTGAACAGAATAATAATGAGTTTATTGGACAAGCTTCTGTTTAATATATACAAATTCAAGCATGTGTTCATTGTGCTTCTGCTCATTCTGCTGTGCAGAAGGCCTTCGTGTTTTGCGGCCATTCATTTTTACCGCCCTCCGCTGCACTTAAAAATGAGGAACAAAAAGAGCAAGGATGCTACGGGGCCCTCAACAGTCTCTGGATGATTCCAAATGGGCTCCCTTGTTGCATGTGGCCTCCACTCTCTTATCACCACAGTCGCCATTATGAACACCGTAGGGGGTGATATGGATGAAAAGAAAAATTCTTTTTTTAAACATCAGAAGAAAGTAGAAATGACTTGTTAGTCTGGAGGCTGTAATAAGAGATGAGTCACATATGTTGTGTTAATTAACATATCAATATTATCATATGCTTTTGAATGCATTTCTATGAGGGCAGTTGATTGGGGGAGGGACAATGAAGTCTAAAATATGCACAATAATTTATAAGAAATCATCTTATAGCTTGAATGCCTGTCACATTAGCAGACTTTTTGTCTTTTCATTTGTTCTTGTAGCTCAGGGTAAGTACTTTTTGGGATGTTGACCTAATGTATATGTGGACACAAGAAAGGTATGTGAGAATAAACAAGGAAGGGAAGGAAGTTAGGAGGGGGCGTCCTTCTGTCAGACATACATTGTTGCTTGTTTTTCGACTTGACCCTGGTCCGACCCCCAGGGTCGACCATCTGTCTGCTAAAAACATCCCCATTTTTCCACCACTCACTACCATCTCCGAGCCCCCATATGCCTCTCCCTTTCTGCCTTTCTCTGCGCGTGAAGCCATGTAGCAGTAGCTAACGGTAGCTGCGTGGTCAGAGCTCACTTGTGCATGTAATAGCATCACAGATAAGATATGAATAAAAAAATCTGAAGCAGTAATCGGAGCAAAATCAATCAACAAAACCTTGCAGGGTTTCCAGAAGGTTTTTTTTTCCACCATATTTTCTAAATACTCAATAACTGTTAGCCGCTCACATAATGCAAACCATGGCACCTCAATTACATTCGTCTTCTACGCTCAAATATAGGTTTTTATTAATATGGTAGGGTTTCAAGTGCTCTCCCTGTCTCGCCATTATTACCCTCTGCTTGTTTGCAAGATGCCAGAGGAGCTTCAGTGGGCGGGAACCATCGATTCATTGATCTGAAGCCACGCAAACCGCCAGCAGAAAGAGAGCTGAGGGGTTAAAATAAAGAGAACAGAGACTGGAGAAAGCTTTTCTCATCTAAGTTCCTTTGTTTCCTACCACTCATGCACACAGACGCATACATGCACTCAAATTTCCTCCCTATTGTACTGTAAGGATCTAAAGGCCTTGATATCCTGGAAAAGTTAGTGGTTTGGATTAAAGAGACCCTCCCTTCAGTCAGACTGGGGAAAACAGTGGTTGTAGATCACATGCAAGATTAGAAATTAGTCTGCTCTCAGTTACAACTAAGGCTATGTCCACACGTACCCGGGTATTTTTGAAAACACAGATTTTTCTATGCGTTTGCACCTTTCGTCCACACGTAATCGGCGTTTTCGGTCACTGAAAACGGAGATTTCTAAAAACTCCGGCCAGGGTGGATATTTTCTAAAACTCCATTTTTGCATTTACGTGTGGACGAGAAAAACGGAGAAAACGCAGCGTCAAAGGTGTGCGCCTTTTTTGACGTCACACTGTGCGCCACGTTATTGTTTTGGTGAAATGAATTTCTACAATACTGTTACTGTTAATTGTTCTCTCTGCAGTGTTTAAATGCTTACATATACACACACAGTTACTGTCCCTCCACACATACGACTCGGTTCTGCTTCTATGCCCCAGCTTTGTTTACTATTTCCCACCGAGGCTTCTAGACTTCTGATTGGCCAACATTTCTACACGGTTAGAAATAAAGCGCCACCTGCTGCTTTGGCATGTTCCTAGCAGCGTTTTCCTTCATTTCTGCGTTTACGTGTGGACGGATTATTTTTTAAAACGAAAACGAAAAATCTCAGTTTTCAAAAATACCCGTGTACGTGTGGACGTAGCCTAAATGGGGTCAAGCATATGTGATCTGTTTGTGAGAATACAC
Organism: Neolamprologus brichardi; assembly: GCF_056152115.1. Taxonomy (NCBI): domain Eukaryota; kingdom Metazoa; phylum Chordata; class Actinopteri; order Cichliformes; family Cichlidae; genus Neolamprologus; species Neolamprologus brichardi. The sequence goes on along the minus strand of NC_142109.1, from coordinate 2,717,358 downwards.
CAATTAACTGATAAATTCTGAAGCAACAGTCACCTCAAGGCGCTTTATATTGTAAGGTAGACCCTACAATAATACATAAAGACAAAAACCCAACAATCATATGACCCCCTATGAGCAAGCACCTTGGTGACAGTGGGAAGGAAAAACTCCCTTTTAACAGGAAGAAACCTCCAGCAGAACCAGGCTCAGGGAGGGGCGGGGCCATCTGCTGGGACCGGTTGGGGTGAGAGAAGGAAGACAGGATAAAAGACCTGCTGTGGAAGAGAGACAGAGATTAATAACAGATATGATTCAATGCAGAGAGGTCTGTTAACACACAGTGAGTGAGAAAGGTGACTGAAAAAGAAATACGATATAGATGCTGCATCAGCGGTCCCCAACCTTTTTTGCGCCACGGACCGGTTTATGCCTGACAATATTTTCATGGACCGGCCTTTAAGGTGTCGCGGATAAATACAACAAAATAAAACTAGTACCGGTACCGAAAAAAAGAAGATTTATTCATAACACACGTGAAAAGACCCAGGAAAACCGAGTAAACGATAAAAACGATACAAAATAACGCTGAAAACCGATAAAAACCCTGAAAACTATACATTTCACACCTGAGCCTCAACTCTCGCGGCCCGGTACCAAACAACTCACGGACCGGTACCGGTCCGAGGCCCAGAGGTTGGGGACCGCTGTGCTACATGATGGTGATTTAACAGCCACACAGTGACATAGCCACTCTTAAATTAGAGCAAAATTATTTGCAAACATGTTGTAATCTGAGAGTGACGACAGTCACTCCCAAGTCAACCGCGGTTGTTTGTTGTTTCGATTGCCTTGGTCACCCAGCATTTAAAGCTACCACACGCTCAACCACTTGCAGTCATTTGTCAAATAAGAAAAATTTGACGCAATCACCCCGGTAACCACTGAATTTTTAAATCCTAATTTTACTCCACAGCGGCTGAGCCATTAGTAGTAGTAGTGAGTGAGTGAGTGAGTGAGTAGGGAAGTGAAGACGTGTCCTGCCACCACTTCTCCCTGTAGTGTTATGTTATTGTCATCTTAATAAAAACGTGTGTGTGTGTGTGTGTGTGTGGCTTGCCCTGCAATATTTTCAGTAGTCAATAAGACTAGGAAAATGCAATATAAATGCATACTATGCTTGCCAAGATAAATAAAGAAGGCCAACGTATGGAGAAGTCTGCTTGTCCCCGCTGTGCAACCCATCTTCTGTTGACACAGAACTGTCGGAGAATTGTCGGCATTGAGAGCTGGACATGTTTAAACAATCATAATGAAAAAATGCTGGTGGCATAATGTGGTGGTAGTGTGAGGGTATTCGTTTCTTCCACACCAAACCTTTACTCACTCATTGGTCTCTGCGTGTTTGTCTGTGTAGGAGCACGGTGTGGAGAACGGTGGAGGCAGCCACGTGCTGTCGGAGTGTGAAGACTTCAAACAGGAGCAGTCTCGGATCAGCCGACTGGAGAGACAGGCTCAAGACTTCCTCAATGCTGTGTTCCACAGAAAAGGTACGACATACATACCCCTCATCAGTCATTATTCATCAGTCATTATTCATTTACTAAAGTCAGTCTAGACATGGATATCCAGAGTAATTTAACATGGGTCTATTTTAGAATTAATATGATACTTTTCCTATATATTTTTATTTAAATTTTCTTTTTTCTGTCATAAATATATGTTAATTGCTGGTTGTTTGTATTAAACATGTTTCAAATAATGATGTTTTAGCTTATATGAAAGTAGTCCATGAATGCATGCTTTAAAACTCTATTTTAGATCATTTTATTCTACTTTTGAGTCTTCATGATGTAATTGATGCCCATAGTATTGTCCTCTCAAATTCACAAGTTTTGCTGTGAGAACATGAGCTTTAACTGCGTGGTTTTTAAACATATTTCTAAGGGGTAGCCAATCAGAGTAAAGTTGGCTTAAATGGATCAAGGCCCAGTGTAGTAGAAAAATACAGAATGTTTGTGTGATGGTTCAAGGCAATGTTAGTCTTTACCCTGTAACACAGAAAGTTGGTCAGTTACCCACTGGTTGCAATACCAAGTTGTATGTAACTGTTTTCCTCAAATGGCAAATCATTTATTCATAAATAGCTAAACTATGTCATTTGCATTCTGTAGCTCAGCTTTGGGAACTAAAATAAATAGCTCTTGTAGAAATTATCCATCATGCTCAGCTTTAGGAGTTGAATTGGAGAGGACACAAGTCTATGTTTGGGAGCAATGTGTAATGCCTGAGTGTCATTGATAACATGACAGTACAGCTGGAATAAAAAGGGGCCAGGGATCGATCCCAGAGGGATCCCAGATGTAACTTTGTCAGAGTTTCACATTTGGGACAAAGACATTTCTGCCTTGCAGGTAGACCCTAAACCGGTTGAGAAATGGGCCAGAGAGGCCGACCCACTTTTTCAACCTGCGCTAACAGTGCCATGGTTATTGTGAGAGGCCATGCAGGAAGCTCTGTACAGTGTTACTTTACACATTGGTGTTACAGTGAGAAACTCGTACTGAATTCAGGACGTTGGATAATCTCAAAATATGATAGGTGAAATCACCAGTGGCGATTGCCACATACATACAAAAAGTATCACTATAACAGTCATAACAAAAATGCATGAATTTAGCAATGGACTTTTCACATAAAGACTCTTTTGGGGATTCATCTGCATTTGATGTGGTCTTACAATACAGTGGTCCCTCGCTGTTTCGCGGCCTCGCTGTTTCTATGAGGTTTTTTGTGCAATTTTGTGCTTTTTTTTTGTTTGTTTGGGTTTTTTTTTTTACATCACATTGTGTTCTGCATCCTGATTGGCTGTAGACCACTGTCAATCAATCTCCTTCGTGTCGTGTCTACTGTACAGTACAGAATGCGTTCAGCTTGTCTAATCGATCGCTAGCAGTGTGACTCTGAAGTGCTGCACTGTATGTTTGTACGTTTTCTCCTAATAAACACAACAATGGCCATGAAATTTGGCAGCACGTTGGCACGGTGGTTAGCACTGTTGCCGCACAGCAAGAAGGTCCTGAGTTCAATTCCAACATGCGGCCGGGGTCTTTCTGTGTGGAGTTTGCATGTTCTCCCCGTGTTTGCGTGGGTTCTCTCCGGGTACTCCGGCTTCCTCCCACCGTCCAAAAACATGCAGCTTGTGGGGATAGGTTAATTGGATAATCCAAATTGCCACTAGGTGTGAATGTGAGTGCAAATGGTTGTCTGTCCCTGTGTGTTGGCCCTGCGACAGACTGGCGACCTGTCCAGGGTGTACCCCGCCTCTCGCCCTATGACAGCTGGGATAGGCTCCAGCGCCCCCCGCGACCCTGAAAAGGATAAGCGGAAGCGAATGGATGGATGGATGGCCACGAAATGTTTTGCACCGTCAAAGGCACCTGCGGTAGCACCCAAAAGGCAGAGGAAGATGCTAACCATCGCACACAAAAAGTTGTTCTTCTGGACATGCTAAAGGAAGGTAGAAGTTAACATATTGTAGAAGTTAACATATTTTTCGGATTATAAGGCGCATTAAGCGAAACAAAACAGTCAGATGAATCAAACTTTACTCAACTCATTCTTCTTGCTTC